>NW_010366098.1:171841-172553 GCF_000414095.1 Morus notabilis
TCTCTCCCTTCCAACTATAAGTACCCCAAAAAAACTCCACGAACTCCTCAAACCCAAAAGACCAACACAAACCAAAAGAAAAAAACCAAACTGAAGTCAAAGCTCGGTGCGCAAAAACATCTCAAAAACTTTCTTCACTTTCTAGTTCTAATACGAAATGGGCGTGAAGGGGTTTGTGGAAGGAGGCGTGGCTTCCATAATCGCCGGCTGCTCAACCCACCCTCTCGATCTCATCAAAGTCAGGATGCAGCTCCAGGGAGAGAAGCCTTCTCTCCCCAATCCCGCTCTCCGTCCCGCTTTAGTATTCTCTTCTTCCTCTTCCTCCGCCGGCATACACGTCGCTCCCTCTCTGCCGCCACCGCCGAGAGTGGGGCCCATCTCGGTCGGTATTCGGATAATGCAGACCGAAGGAGTCGCCGCTCTCTTCTCCGGCGTCTCCGCCACCGTACTCCGCCAGACCCTCTACTCCACCACACGGATGGGCCTCTACGACGTCCTCAAGACCAAATGGTCCGACCCGGAAACCGGCTCCATGCCGCTGGCGAGAAAGATAACGGCGGGTCTCTTCGCCGGCGGGATCGGCGCAGCCGTCGGGAACCCCGCCGACGTGGCGATGGTGCGGATGCAGGCCGACGGGAGGCTCCCGGCGGCGCAGCGGCGGAACTACCGGGGAGTCGGCGACGCCATCACGAGGATGGCGAGGGCGGGAGGG
>NW_010366098.1:172602-205476 GCF_000414095.1 Morus notabilis
GGTAGGCTCCCGGCGGCGCAGCGGCGGAACTACCGGGGAGTCGGCGACGCCATCACGAGTATGGCGAGGCAGGAGGGCGTGGGTAGCCTGTGGCGCGGGTCGGCGCTTACGGTGAACCGGGCGATGATCGTGACGGCGTCCCAGCTGGCGTCGTACGATCAGTTCAAGGAGATGATATTGGAGAAGGGGGTGATGAGCGATGGGATTGGGACCCACGTGGCGGCGAGCTTTACGGCGGGGTTTGTTGCGGCGGTGGCGTCGAATCCGGTGGACGTGATTAAGACGAGGGTGATGAATATGAGGGTGGAGCCCGGGGTGGTGGCGCCGTACAGTGGGGCCCTTGACTGTGCGCTGAAGACGGTGAGGGCGGAGGGGCCCATGGCCCTCTATAAGGGCTTTGTCCCTACAATCTCTAGGCAGGGTCCTTTCACTGTGGTGCTGTTTGTGACGCTTGAGCAAGTTAGGAAGCTGCTTAAGGAGTTCTGATGATGATTATACTGAAATACTGATTGATGATGATGACGAAGAAGATGAAGATTAAGATTTTATACAAGGATTTAAGTTGTTTAAAAGATTTTGATTAGTGCCTTGAAATAGTTTTTTATGTTCCTTTTCTATTATTATTATTATTTTGGTTAGAGAAATTGGGTGGTGGTTGTTATTCTTTGTAAGAAATAACCGTAATATATTCTTCAAAGCTTCGAGAAGAGCAACAAAGATGAAAGAGTAGACCAACTATAAAGTTTTAAGCTTTATTATGTAATTGATCATTTTACTTGGTGCTCTTTTTTTTTTTAAGTTAAAGATTAAGAAAGAAAAATATGGAGCGCCAGATTACAGAGTACTTAATTTCCAGGCTTCTCTACAAGTTCCAACACCAAACAAACAAGAAGCCTAAGGTCGTTTCCACCACTATAATAACTGTTTTGTCTTTTTTTAGAGCAAGAAACTCGAATGGTCTAATTTTTGCAAGTTCACCATTGTCGTTTATGGGCACATGTTTCTGTTTACTTTTTGGACATGTCTAGTAGCCGAAAAGAGCTCATGTTTCCCTGCAAAAAAACGACAAAGAAAACAAACGGAGAAAAGGTTCATAGATGATAGATGAACACGACTCTAGTTGGATTTCAAGATCATCTAACTGAATTCATTTCCCAGCTTCAAACTGGTGGATAAAAATAAATTAATTCTTCAACAATCAACACATCCACTATCAAACAATTTCCTCTAGCTGTCATCTCAACGCAATATTAAGATGAGAAACCTGCCCTTGCACCAGACAAACCAAACTTCCCTCTGAACCAGCAAAGAAATAATAGCGGTACAATATACTACCACTTAACTCAAGGAGATCATCTGTAGTCTGTACACTTTTAAGCAATAGGATCGATGATCTTGACCCTGTAATTCGACGATGTTATGGACAGTAAAAATCAGCCTTGTAGTGTCTCTATTCAAGATAATTCTTCATCCTCTTGCATTGTGATCTGATGTCCGGCATATTGTTTGGAATGGTGAAACACCTGATACAATCCCTGAGAGATCATCATAGAACACTTATCATCTGGTGCTCGTCCTCGAAGAAAAGAAAGGTTGACCCTCTAAAATTCGAACTTTCTCCACATTAAGTGACATATGGCTCTCTGATTTTCCTCTGTCTAGGCCGTGGGTATTTTGGACGTCTGACCTTTTTCCTCTGTCTACATAGTTGAGTGATTGACTCTCTGCCTTCCTAAGCCTCTCAGGATGTTGAAATGATTGACCTTCCATTCCCGCACCTCTATCCAAGATCTGGAATTCAAAATTATCTGCTTCTCTACCTTTTTCAAGGTCTTGGCTGGCTTGAACTTCTGATCCCAGATTTTTTTCGGCATTTTGGGAAAATCCCCAATCTGTTTCCAGGTTTTGGAGAATTTGAGATGAACCTCGGCCTTTGTCCATGTTTTGCAGTTCGTTAGCAATTTGGCTTCGCCGCTCCTTCAAAAAATTTAGTCGGGTTGTCAACTTTGTTAATGCAGACGACGTGTAAATCGTTCCCTGTTGTGCAGGTGAAGAAGCTGTTAAAAATATGTCCACTATATTCATTCAGTCTTAAGAGGAAATACGAGAGGCTACCAAGCCAATATTGCACAGTTACAGCAAAAGGGTCAGTATAGAAGGAGAAACTAATCAAGTTTAATGAATTGCAAACCGTTTATTATTATTTCTCAAGCATCCTATAACTGGAGATGATGTTATTCGAACAAACAGACAAAATGAGGGAAAAAGAAAAAAAAAGAAAGAAAAAAAAAAGGACACGTTTTCACCTCAAATGGTTTTGCTGAGCCACCTAAACTAAACCGTCATGAACACTTTTTATAATGAACTTTTTCAGTGGCACAAGGTGGAAAAGAACAGCAGCCAAGATCGCATATGAGAAACCTACCTCACCCTTTGTACCACTCCTGTTGGAGTGGACCGAAGTAGTACGCCTGGCAAGCACTGGTTGTGCAATTAACGGATCTACCAATACCCCAACAGATCGGTAGTTGCCACTGCATATTGGATCGGACTGATAGCCTTGAGGAAGATGTTTATTTGACAAGGATGCAGATTCAAGATTCACCTCATTCTCATATTGTGTGCCTCCTACATGATTATCCTGTTGTGCCATAGCCAGCAGTTAGCTCAGCAAAAGATTTCAGAGAAGAAATTTGCTATAGAACAAATTGCTTTTTAACAAATTCACAAACAAGAGTTTTCAAGCTTCATCCTTAAATAGGGTCGACCAATGCAGACGCATACAGATATTAAGCTTCATCCATGTTCTCCAATACATCTTCTCCATCGTTAATCTAAATTTACTTCCGTTATTTCATCAAGCATCCCCAACTTGTGTCAAATAGTCATCTCTGAGTGCTAATTTCCCAAATGATTATGATTATGATACAGGGCGGTATTAAATTGAAAAATAAGATAAGTTAAAAGTCCCACTTATTCGCTCATGTATCCATGGCCACTAAATACTCAAATATCAGAGCATTTATGAAATTTCTGAAAATTGATTACTGAAACCTGGTGATGAAGAATAAGTTGACTTTGAAGGAAAATATAGAAAATAAATTGGATTTGATTAGGATTGATTTTTATTTGATTTTTCCTTATTTGTGAACGATTTTATGCGTTCAATTAGTTTACCGTTTTGGTTTTCTAATTAGCCTATAAATTGGCTACATTGTTATGAGCAAGTCAGACAATTATGATATGAACATTGAACTTCAGAAATACTCCCCCTCCTGAATTTCTTCTCCTCTCCCTAATTTCTCCTGTGTCTCTTCTCTCTTCCTCATATTTCTCCTTTCTCCTAATCTCTATTCTATTCCCCTCTCCTTTCCTCTAATTTCTCTTCTTTCTCTTCTCCATTTCCTTTTCTCCCCCTAGTTCTGCATCACCTGGTTATGTAGTTACAGACTTTATACAATATAAGAATGCATTGTGCCTGAGGAAATACTATAAACTTAAACCAGCCACTTCATCAATTTAGCTATTTGACTCCAAATCGTAGATTTGAATGTCAATTCAGTGATTAAACCCTAAGCCAATTCGACTCCATATTACACGTCTAGTAAGTAGCATTAAAACTAAAAAAAAAAAAAAACAAAAACAAAAACAAAAAACAGACAATAGGAGCGAAGTAAAAATACCAATAATAATAGTTCCTTGATAGACCATGGTGTAAAAAACTGAGATATTTAAAGAAATATCTGAATGCCAGCTTACCTTATTTCTTGACCTTTCAAGATGTGAAGGGGCAATCCCTTCGTTATCTTGTTGTTTATCCTTCCTGTATCACATAACAATCAAGTTAACCAAAGATGATTAGCACTCATATAGTATTATACCAAAGCACCAAATATTCATTGGATACAGACGTACGGAAAAAAAGAAAAAAGAAAGAAAAAGTTCAAAATACAAATCCAGGAACAAATACTAATGCAATAAGCTATGAACCCCCCAAGTAGATAAAAGAACTTACGGTTTTGTTTGATAATCACGAGTTTTATATGGCAAAATGCCTGGTTTGGCCATAGAGCCAATGTGTAGTTCACGTTGTTGATTAAGCTCCATTCCAAGCTCGCCAAGTTTGTGTGTCAAATTGACAACATCCGCCTCTGCTTCTGCTATTTCCTCAAGCTCAGCTCTTGTCTGTACCACGTTTGCAGGTAAAGTTATTGGTAAAGAACCAGAAGTTTTATAGTCAATTAAATATACAAATTAAAAAGAAACACTAACCTTTTCATCAACGGTGGTTAAATTGGGTAATGGCCCGTGAGACATGTTAAGTCCAGCTTCAAGAGCCACCCTCAGATCTCTTTCCTTTTTCAACTGTTCCTGTAGTCTTGCTACCTGAAAGTCATCAAGTGCCGAATAGCCAACATTAAGTTATCATCATCAAAATGATAAACTCCATATCGGAAATATAAACAATAACCAACTTATAAAAGCAAAACATTTGTACCCTTATGGTAATGTATCTTATACTGAAAATAAGTGGGCTGAAACATGCTCTATGTACTTTTCAGTGCAACGGCTGAATTGAAAAATGTATTTCAACTTTACTCTGGTTCACAAAACAATCTATCTTATGTAATAAAAAAATTATTTAATCAAATGAACCAAAAAATAAAAATCATTCTTAGAAGGGGAGAAAATGGAAAATATATTCTCCAATTGGAATTTACATCTTGCTCAAGAGCCAGACGACGTTGTTGTAAAGCCTTCTTCCTTTTTTCCAGATTGGTTATCAGAGCTGCATTCTCTTTAACCTATAATGGGAAAACGAGCTGCTTATGAAAAAATTCTTAACCCTGATACAAACAGTTCTAGAAAGGACATATGCTCACCTCTTCAGTAATTCTGTTTTCTAGCTCAGATTTGGTAGCCTCGAGCCTCTGGATTCCAACCCTTCATATAGGAAGAAAAGTAATCTGCTTAAATAAAAAGAATAAATTGAAAGAGCAGACTTAAAAAACCTAAGTTTGGTACTCAATCCAAGTTCTTTTAGTTAGTCTCGGAATCAATATATTGTTTTGATTTTCTCTCTCTGAGTCTCAAAGTATCATGTATTTGTCTACTTTACAGATCATGAGGTTCAAGAAAATAAACCAATATCAAGCATTAAGGTGTCCTGTAAAACTTAATAAAGCCCATTGTACACAAATTTATCCAAAGGAAAAGTGGATCAAGACAGATAATTAGATGCATCACTTACTCCTCTTCAACACTATAATCAATGGATTCCATGGAAAGGTTTTTCCTTCCCTGTCTCGAGCAAAAAGAAAAGAAGCACCGCGTTAGGATCATTAGACAAGATTTAGTGAATGTGAAAGTCAAACGCCCTTTCTGAAAGGTTCTACTGTATATGATTCTAAAACACCATAATCTCTGGGAAAAGTAACAACAACAAAAGGCAGAACATACGCAAGGCCATATCAACATCTAGAAAACAGATACTCACAGGAGCACGTCCCCAAGCAGTTCGATTCCTTACACTATGTACAGATATGCTGCTTATTGTTGTAGATTTCTGAATGCATAAGGGTACACCATGACTAGTTGACTTCTGTACTGAACGTGTTCTTGAAGAAATATCTCTCACTACTTCAGCAGAATCATTAACCTGCACTACTGAACTGTTTTTCTCTCGATGACTTCCTGAACTGCTACCATTTCGAGTCAGTTCATTCTCACTGCTTTGAACAACAGGTTGTGGTGGGGGTGTTTGACGACTTGATGACAAGTTTTGTTTTGGTTTGTTGTCATCATCTACTTTGGGTGAGTCTGGATCTGAGATGGAGCCATCCTGCATCCTTGAAAGAGTTAATAAAGATGAGGCACATTCGTTTTATTTTTATTCCTTGGGTTTATATTTTCAGACCAAACAAGAGCAATAAAAAATTTTGATGAGAGTTAAAATTCACAAAGAAGATCTTCAAAAAAAAAAAAAAAAGCGCACACAAAGAAGAAGACGAATGTCTTGCTTATAGCAGCACACATAGATACAGGGAATGGCAGACTCTTATGAATCATAAATGCAATATTTAATTCAGCATAAAGAGATATTAGCTATCAAGATGTAGCTTTATAATAAACATACAAATATGCAAACCATCTACACATAGGATGCATCATTCTGCAAATTATGTCACAAAGGTAAGACAGCAAGCGTAACCGAATATCATGAAGACAAAGCAGAAGTAATGGGACTCTGACAGAGAGGCAGAGTAGAATCTGACTTAACATTAAATTCCATGTTTCCATTGTTTATTCTAAGGCACGGGATGTAAATTTTAAAGGCGGAGAATTGTCATCATTAGTCTTTTCTATTTTTACATCTTTGTATGATTTGTCATATATGTTGAAGTGAAGTTATATACGAACCTTATCATCACATAGACTATCGTCTCCAGAATCATCACCCTCACTGCATGTTACACTTGAAGCATTTTTAGGATCATCATTTGTCCTTGCCTCAGAATCCTGTGTTGCATCATCATTCTCATCATCGTCATATGATTCATCATCATCAGTTGCCTCCTCAGACTCACTTCCACTCTCTTCTGAATCGGTATATGGTTCAGGTGATATAGAACCTTCCTGCAAAAGAAAGTTAAATTAGGAATATTGAGAGGGAAATTTCCAAATACAAAATTGATCAAGACTTCCAGCAATGTTTTTACACAACAAATTAATCCAGGACCTTTCTTTTTCTTTTTAATTGAGTTTTACTTTTCTTTCTTTCAATTTTGGCTATGATAGAAAGATGAAATAATGAAGAAACAAGGGAGGGAGAAATGCATAGAGAATCCCCAAATAATTACGTATATTATTCAGAAGCATTGGAGAACAAGTAGGTATAGTACCCCAAATATATTATCATACTCGTCCAACAAAGTTATAACAATGGCTTGAGCATGATTAGCTGCCGCAGCTGCTTGCAGAAGTTGAGCAGAACCATCACCACCCACGTCAAAATCATTTTCAATTTCACATTCACCAGCTAGAAGGGGACGAAGAAGTAAGGGTGCCATGCAAGCTGCCACAGCTGAGCAGCTCATCCGATTTTCAGCCTTGTGAGAAGCCACTTTTTGCATCATCATAAGTATTCTGAAAAGGATGTGGGAAAAGAACGTTATCATGTTGAAATGCGCTAGAGACAAATTGACACACAAAACGTTACAAATATCTTGAAGTGACCGGAAAAATGTAAGATAACATGATAACAACTATAGTAGAGTGACAGCTACCTTTGTAACAACCGGCGATTTGGCTCTGGGAATGTTTCACATATTGCTGTGCGCATGGCATTGACTCTAATACTACTCTCAGTACCTAAATATTGTTTAATCGAGTCAAATTGAAAGTTGAGAGAGAGAGAGAGAGAGAGAGATTTAATGCTTAAAAAAAATAGAAACAAACACTAACGATGAAAAAGAAAGCTTTAAAACAGACTTACGACAGGCTTGTAGAAGAGCTTTACAGCAAGATGCTGGCACTGGAGAAGAGGGCAACTCTCGGAGAACATGCTGAAAAGCATCAAGACGTTAGATAAAACATGCATTTAGATTAGCTATAACCTTCAAGAGAATGAAAATATATATGGTAGATTTCTCGGGGTGCCAGCAAGGAGATACCTTGATACAATCACCAATCACATGTGCATCCTCACATGGAGAAAACTCACTTTTTCCTGAATTATAAGCACAAACCAATAAAGAGTCACAGGGGGCAAAGAAAGAAGACGTGCCTCGTGAAATTACCATGAAGCATTTGCTTGTCTTCTTATTTAATCAACTCCAAAAGAAAAAAAGGTTATATGAAAATAGACATACATAGAAATATAATGTAATATTATACACGCCTATGTGTATTGAATAGTAAAATATGATAAACAACAACATATCCTGATAAACTGACCTTGCTCATATTCCCGAACACGACGTTCAACATCATCAACGTCTGCAGCTTGTCGCAAGATCCCTTCTACTTTGACTCCTATTGATAACAAATCAGATTATCAATAATACATTAAGGAAAGAAAATGAACAGAAAATAATTGTAAGAACAAATAAAAGGACAAGCTTTAGACTTAAAATTGCTTACTGTAAAATTTGCAAACATTCTTACTGAAGAGTTTTAACTAGACAAATATGTTTAAAAAATAAAAATAAAAAAAGAAAAGAAAAGAAAGAGAACACTAGGCACGGCAGTACCTGCAAAGTCATGCTAAGCACGAAACAAAAAAGAAAAAATGTGGAAGCAAAGGATATCCTCCAAAGTGATAGCTTGGCGAATTAAATAGAGCATAAAGATATTTAAAATTTGAGGTGGGAAAAAAATTACTGAAAGAAAAAGAAATACGAATATGTATTGGTTAAATCAAAAGTTCCCTGACCATATAAGAGCTTCAGTATAATCCACCAAAACATTAGATAGCTACAAGCATGAGGTTAAATAAAGAAAAAAGGCTAAGAGAACATCCGTTCCACAAAATAAGTTGATATTTAGTGCAGTGCTCTGAAACAGAGAAAGATCGTAAAAGAAATAAGGAAAAGAAATACCCACCATGCTCTTCTATAAACTGAAGAGCTTTCTCCAGAAAAGATGGGGTTCCATCAACATCTTCTAAAGCAAGCAAAATTGGCCTTCTGATCACAGAAGTTTTGACAGGCTGTCTATCAGCTGCTGTATATGAAAAAAAAAAAAAAACAAAAAACAAAACAAATCTCAATGAGCTGAAGTGAATAATGAAGCAAAAAACAAAGCAACTTAATGCAGATGCATTCACTAGATGGACGTAGACCGCATCAAAGTAAGAACATCCTCAGATGAAGGTTGCTGACAACTCAATCAAATGAAATGTAGAGGGATCTTAATGCAAAGGGATCTTATGAGTATATTAGTTATGCAACTTGCTCATAGTGAGATTCCACTCTGTACGCGTGTCATCTCAGGGTTGGTTTGTATTAGAATCTATTAAAGAGTTAGTTATGAGATTAAGCTTATTTGAAGTTTCATTATTGTATAGTTTCAGAATAAATGAGAAGCTTGAAAAGAATTCTTTGATTTTCTTTCTTTCCAAACAAGAAGCAAACTAAATCAAGCAAACAATCAAGGATTGAGAATATATGGTAAGCTTATGGGATCCTTTATTCTAAAAAACCACCACTCAACAAATATTACCAGTACCCTTGTGCCGAATAACTCACTGTGAACATCCAAATTTGGAAATTGGAAAATTTTCGGTTATCAGAGTTAATAGCACAAAAAGAACCAAAATGGCTACAATGAGTCAATGACATGGTATTTCTTCGCACTAAAGCAAAAAACAAAAAACAAAAAAAAAAGCTATCTACTGCCTGGTTGACGCTAGATTATGATGTTCTGAGATTCTAGACTAGTTTAACCTGTCTCTACATGTTGTCCTTTCAAGTCATCTTTCTATAGGAATTCTTTATTAGGTTTGTTTTATAAGAAATTTAAGGCTTATGAGGTTATCACTCATGGATATCACGTAGATTTGGAGAGAGCACAGAATAAATTATACGGAAATCAGTTTGAAAAAGCAAATCCTTGTGTGTTTATATCTGTTTTTTTTTTTAGTAATCTTTTTCGGTTCAGAAAGTGAGTTTTATAAAGCGATTGTGGAAGCTAAGAAAGCAGGTGCAGTTTTAAACATTACGTGTAAACATATAGTGGTCCAAAGAACCATCAACTGAATCAATCTCATCATTCCTGAAGATACCATTTTGCCCCATCGCGTGACTTGGTGCTTGTGCCAAAGCATTCTCCAGCGCAGTTTTCCATTCATGAAGATCCTCTAAAGTTTCAGCCTGAAGCACCAATATGAAAAAGATATCAGCAGCAGAGGCTATCAATAAAACCAAAAAGGCTCTATATTCTTACTGTAGTAACCGTCCCCCACCGAACCCCCCACCACTGCCATTTCTTATGTGCCAAGCAGTGCCAAAGTATCACTTTGATTTCTATTTTTGGCAATTGAACTCCTGAAGTAATAAAAACACATGCGTGCATAAAGTAGACATCCTTGTAGAAATTACCTTTTCTCAAATCCTAATAAGTTGAGGCTGGCAAAACATCTACAGTTCTACGATTTCAGCTAGTGATGTAGTAAACAGTACTGTTCCACTTCCAGTTTTATATGAAATGCAGTTTTTCTATATGTCTCATATTTCTGTAATACTTAAATAGAAACTTGCAACTTGATCCAAAAACATCAAGAAATTTAATTATGTCCAGTGAAGCAAGCATTTATGAATAAATGGCACGTCACAGTTTAAATACTGAACATAAAGGCAGGCATGAATTAAAGTTAACTGAAAATTTTGTTTTAAGGAAATAGTAATTGAGGCAAAGAAGCATTTCGGTAAGCAGAGAGAAGCACCTTAAGTGTGAAGGCTCGTCCATCACGACCATCAGGGAAGAGCACAGTCAAGAGTTTCTTGTCTGCTTTAACAACCACACTATTAAAGTGAACCAATTAATATTGCAAGGTTAGTAAATTTTTGAGATGGCAATAACAATGAGCGAACTAGGAAAAAGTGGTGATTTCCAATTTAGAATTACAAGCCAACCTGCCTGAATTGTTGAGATCAATACCACCCAGGGTCAAATTAACTTCACTTCCCTTTTGAGGAACAGCACTCTGGAGTGTAGAAAAACAGAAAACCAAACTTTTAGCATCGTGATCGTGCCATAATCATGGAGACAGAATAAGATAGAAGGGTGAAGAGGAAGAATCAATATCATCTCATGACTATGCCGTAGAACACTACTCCAGTCAAGTAACAACTATCAAGGCAAATCAGTTCCTGCTCTTATATCTTAAAGCTTAAAAAGACAAACCACTGCAGACCCAAATACTATACAATATAGCTGCTTCTTAGGGTGAGACCAACACCGTAATCAGATAGCAGGAAATATTTCAAGTATTCACGAGTAAATAAGAACACACACTAAATAAACCTGCAAATACTAGGCACACGTTTGTTACGAGAGAGAGAAGCTGCTTACCGGATCACTTCTAAAAAAAACCAGCGAGGTGCGAGTTAGGATAAACCACCTTTTCTTCCAGGATGTCCATCCAATTCCTGAAAAGAAGGAAAAAATGGTCTTCAGATATGACCAAATCCTCACAACAGCAGTAAGTGACGTATCTTAGAATAAATATCAACAACCTTCTAATTGTTGAACATGGAAAACCCCAAAATTCATGTGTCACATAAACAAAGGAATCAGGGCATAGCCAAATTTCCTTAGTACATAAAAGCATGAATAAGTTGCATAGTTTAGAGAAAACAACAGCGATAATGTTCAGAAAAACAACTACAATGTGGTAACTGTCATCATCAATAATTTCCCATCTTACCAAATAATAAAAATGGAAACAGACCATAAAGCTGCATATCTGAGAACAATTTTTGCTTCATATATTCTTTTTCTACTTTGAATTTTGATTAGCAACAAAAACAAGAAATTATTATTATTAATTTTTTTTATAAGAAAGGAGAGAATATTATCAAGTCGGCGAAAAAAAAGGAAGAGTACAACAGGGGACAAGGAGTCCCGCAGAACAAAACAAAATGAAAGAAAATCTATCAACACAAAACTAATGTAGGCCTAAATCCCATCACCTAAATTAGATGGTGCAAACAATATATATACTACTTGAGGCTCAAAACACACCTTTGGATGATATAAATAGTGGCCCAGTCTTGAAAACCTGAAAAGAAAAAGAAAATTACATTAGATTTCTGAATCTCTTAAGAGGCAACATTCCCAAATAAGACTAACAAAGGCAATAATTTAGATAAATCGAAAACGACAAAAACATTTCGGCCAAGACAGAACAAAAACGACGATAACAATCAAATGATCATAATCATTAACAATCAAGTAGAAAAAAGGTGGTTATTAATAACCAAAAAAAAAAAAGTGGTAATATTTGCAAATTCAGATACAAAATTTAGTAAAATTCAAGCACTTTACCGTATTGCAAACTCGAGTACGCAATTGCTCAGCTGGACTCGGCAGAGGAGGAGCAGGAGGAATAACACCTTTGTTATTTCCCTAAATCACAACACCACCATAAAAAATAAAAATAAATAATCTTCCATTTTCAGCGCCTAATTACAGATTTTAGCTCTTGAGATTTTTTCTGTACGCCAAGAAAACATAAGATATATACAATGCGCGTATATACACAATATATATATATATATACACACACACAAATATAAGCATGTATAGGAAAATCAGGAAAGAGATGGAGATTGATCGGAGAGAAGACGAACCTGAGGCTGAGGAGGTTCCGCGTTTCGGGTAGTCATCCTCTGATTCCAATCTCATCAAATCAAAACATGATCAAATTCAAACAAACTCCTTTCTGGTTTGATCATCAAATCCGAAATGCAGACGATAAATATATGTCAATTAGAAGAAAAAAGAGGTAAAAACTTGAAATGCGTTCATTGGAATGGGGAATTTAGATTGAGGGAAAAGAAAGGAAGAAGAAAAGCGAAAGAGAGTTTTGTGTTTTTGTTTTTTTGTGATTCCGGTTAGAGAGAGAAGAGAGAGAACGGAAAGAAAGGAGAAAGCCTGGGGAAGAAGCAAAGGCCATGAAGAGGAGAGCGGGGCCTGGTAATGAGCAGCGGTTGTCCACGTCATCCGGATTCTCAGTTTGAGGGAAAAACGTGCATTCCCTATACACACCCATGCTCGCGTGCACCAGATCTTTTCCCTTCCCGTTTAACGGGTCCCACTCTCCTACCCTTGACTTTTTTTTCATTCTTTTTTTGTCTTTTTTGTCTTTTTCTGTTGTCTCTTTTTCTTTTTAAATCGTTTTTTGGGGGGGTTTTTTTTTTTCTGTTTATTGCAATTGTTGTTTGTTCTACAATGAATTTTTTGGGATATTTTTACGAAATTATTGCGCCAGCGTTTTGGGGATATTCTATAAACTCATATTTATTTTTTTATTAAATATTTTTTTATATATACAAGTATAGACTAATGCGTTTCTAAATGTGGAAGTGAAAAGGGAAGTATAGATCAAAGTGACGCTATTTAAATCTACTTTTTTTTGGAATAGGTAATTTGTATTTTAAATTAATGAAACACACGCATTGATATTGACTTTGATATGCAAGAACACTTAATTCTAATAAGTGATTGATTCCATCAGTACAATTTAAAAGATAATAAAAAGTTCGCCTAGCTTTTTTAACTGAAAAACGTATAGCCAAGCTAAGTATTTAGCATTAAATTGGCTCTTTTAAACAAAACTCGACGATTAACGAAAAGCTCCAATCGATTGGGGAAAAAAAAAAAAAAAACCTATAAAATTGAGACCGTTACAGACACAACTCTTGAGATAAATACATTATTTACTAATTGAAATAGTTAATGGCTAAATTACATGGTATCTAATATTTATTCAATAATCCAATATTTTTCTTCATTCTCGTAGAGCTGGTTAATTAATAAAAATGAGAAAAATAACCAATGGTTAATAAGACATCTACTTATCCCCTAAAAAAAAAGATCTACTTACTGAAAAAAAAAAAAGCTTCAGAATAAATTAGATTTATTTTTCACAATATTTTATTATTATTTTGAGTGGTTCCATTCACACTCTTTTTACTTTTCACACACTCATTCTAAATACACATTACACATAATTTTAAAAGAATTAAATTTACTTTTTACACACTACTATCATTTTAAGATTACCCGTAACTATTTTTATTAAAATAATTAATTCTTGTCCACTTCACTTTTCTTTTCACATCCACTATTTTATTTTAATTTGTTTTCTAAATAGTATTATTTCTCTATCCATTCATATCTTCTTTTTTTTTCCTTGTTGAACTTTTGGGTGTGAAGTCTTTTTTCAAAACTAAAAGAAAAAGAAAAAATAAATAAAAGATGAAACCAGAAAAAAAAGATAATCCAACTTTATAAAAAACGGAATAAAAAACAAAATAAAATTATTAGTCTTTAAAAAAATAATAAAAAATATAAACATGAAATAAAAAAACAAAATAAAAATCGTCATACAACTAATAGCAAAGAAAATTTTATTATATCAATGCAACTTTTAAGAATAGTCATTAAAAAAGTGAAAATTAAAGTTTTTTTTTTATAAATTTTAAAATAGTAATAGTTTATAATTTAGGATATCACATGTGGGGTGTGTTGAGAGAGATAAAAACTATATAATTAATTTTTTTGAATTAAATTTAAATACACAATTCTTTTATCATTGTGTGTTAGGGTCTTTTTGTCATAAGAACATTTAAAGTAAAAGAGGGTGTGAAGAGTAAAAAATGATGTGTGAATAGAACTACCATATTATTTTTTAGGAGAATTTTATGTAATAAATATTTTTCATCATCAGATGATTCAGATTTGTAAATGTTTTTATTTTAATATAATTTTGAATAGATTTAACTTTCGAAACAATGTACATTAATTATAAACCCCAACCGTAAAAAAAATGCATTTTTTAAAATATGATTTAGTTTTTTATTGAAATTTATATATGATTTGTTGTTTATAGGTCAGTCATCCCATCTAATTGTTCCATTTATGGTCCCATTAATAAAACACAACCACATTGTACAAGTTTTTGTTGGCTGTTTAATTAACCATGTTCCTAAACTTTGTACTCCATGGATTAATTAAGCATGGCTTTAGGCTAGAAAAAATATATGATGCGATTGAAAGATATTTCAAAATCTTTTATATATGATGTACTGAAAGACTCTTCTTATTAAATACAGATACAAACTTTCTTAAAATAAATGTAAAAGATAAACCACTGTGATTAATCATCATGGCTATAAGACTCTTCCCCAAACACTTTTTTTTTTCTCTTTTTTTTTTAAATTTAATTGGATACGCGTGACCATCTTTTTCATTATAGAAAGATCTATGATTTTTTTTAGGTAATATATAAGGATGCATGATCATACTGTGCATTCACAATGAATATTTACTTTAACAGCCTGGTTAAATTAGTTCGATCCAGTGACCGAATCAAGATATTTCTCTTGCATCACAATTTTCATTTGCAATAGAATTTGTAAGAATACTATATAGGTGGTTTTAATAGTTGTTCTAATATTTATTTATTAACAGGTATTATTGTTTCAGTCACAAGTTATTAATCTAATGCTTGTAATAAATTAAATAATTTACTAAAAAAATAAATCATAATTAATAAAATTAAATTTTTATCATGTTACGTCATCAAATTTTTATATTTACAGGTGACCACTATAAAAACGTAATTATTAAAAACACGTCCATATATATGCATATATATTTTAACGTATGTGGAAGTCGTCAAATTATGTCAACGTCATATCAAAATAAAACAAAAATACTGAGATTTAATAAATTTGTTGAAAATTTGACTATTTAAGTTTATACCATAACAATATAATTATTCTTTTCACAATCCTCATAGAATAGACGAAAATTTTTCCAATATTTCTGAGTTTTTCACCGAAATTTCTGTAATTCTAAGGTTCCAAAATATTTTCTCAAATATCTACTGAAATTTATCAAAAATACACCTAAAAGATTTTTAGAATCTTAGAAATTCTAACTTTCAATGAAAATTTCGGAAATATCAAAGAATTTTTACGCACTTTTGGAGAAAATATCCGTAAATATGAGAGTGTATCGGTAAAAATATTAATTTCGTATAGATATATTTTTTATACAAACTTATTTATTAATGTATCTCTTTTAAAGTTTATTATATTCCAAAACGCCAAAAAAATATATATTAAATGTTAAAATATATATTTATATTTTTCATAATTTTTTTTTTCGATATTTCTACTGTTGATATTTTCTCCGAAATTTCTTTACCGTCAAACAGGACAATCATAACTAAAAAGGCCCAGCAGTAATCTCGTGAACTGTCACCCGTGAGGAGATTACAAGTGCTACATCTACGTAGGACAAAGCGGCTAGGTAATTAGAAACTTTATAGAGGAAGAAATAATTATTCGTAATGATATAAATATGCATGCCACCATAATCCACACTGAAATTAAGGACCTTAACGAGCGGCTGAATTATGCTAAAATCCTGTTGCCTTTTCCCAACCAACCAACACGTAGCCTTTATAAAAAAAATACTAGAGAAAATTATGATTCAAAATCATTCTTAATTTATATGTATTTTTTATGAGAAAAAATACTGCAATAAGTTACGAACTATAATCTGAATCTTGACACGGATTCTTACTCTAAACACAAGATCCAGAGACAAATGCTCTATGGTGCCTATTGGTCATACTTCATAACTCTTTTTTTTTTTTTCGACTCTCAAATTCATAATAAAAATGGTATTCATCTTTGTAAAAATAAATCTCTATCACTTATAAAATAATGAGTCTTATTAAATTAGATATCATCTACTCATTTAATAAGATTTACTTTATGTGAGTAGTAGAATTTTAATTTTACAGATGAATAAAAGTACTCAATTCGTAGTTTTTTCACTTTAGGAGTCGATAAATTTTAAGATCTTTAAAATAAGTTTAGTAGAATTTTATAGATGTAATACCACAATAAATTCATATCTAACTACACCTTAAGATATAGAGTTTTAATTTCCCTCGCATTTTTTTTTGAAAAAGTATGCAGATAATGTATAAATTGAAAGAGTAAAACAATATCAGTACTTGAGTTGGACTAAAGAAGTTATTGATTTAAGAGATTGATAAAGAGGTTATTTATGGTATCCCACTTGGTTCTATGGAGAGAGAGAGGATCGCCTGTTATGGAATTACGCAGAGAAAGGAATCTACACCGTTTGTTCGGGCTATAAGGTGGAACTGAGTAGAAGAATGGTGGCTAGTTGGTTCTAGTCGGAATTTCAGATTCATGTTGGTGGAAGAAATTATGGAGACTTCGCATTCCGAATAAGGTCAAAATTCACCTTGGAGATCCTTTCATAATGCTCTTCCCAATTATGTGAATCTGGTTCACAGGGGAATCAAATGTCCTGTTATTTGCTCTCAATGTGTTATGGGGCAGCTCAAACGTTGAAAAAATGTGGAACAATTGCACTATCAAGCCGATTCTAGAGTCTTTATAGAAGGGGGCCTTTCGATACACTTTGCTTACATATGGCTAATAAAGGCTGTTTTGGAAGTCTTCTGTGTGAGAATATGAACATTTGGATGAGCATGAACTCCTTTTTCAAGAACATTGCGGCCTCATTTGTTTCGTTTGTTTAAGTTGAGAAAGATATATTTGACAATACGGGACGGGTGATGGATTTTTTCAATACCTGTAATTTTATTGAAGCTACTGCCAAGCAAAAAAAAAAAAATTACAGGAGACTACTCACTAGAAGAATTATGCATATTAGCTACAAGAAATATATATACTGACGCATTTTTCCCTTGTTATAAAGGCACCTACAACGACGACTTTTTCGTCGCTAAGCCCAATCAAAGTAGGTCGAAGGGTTTTTTGTAGCAGGCCTCCGACCTACTTTGACCGAGAATTGATGGTGAAAATTAATATTGATGGGGCAGTTAGGAAAGGGCTGGATTTTACAAGGTTTGGAGTGGTCATTACGGATGGCTTTGGTGTGTAGGGTTGTTCATGGGTTAGGTTGGTGCGGGATATGATTTTTTTTCTCCGTCCTATAGGGTGCGGGTTACACATATTTAACCCCAACGATGTTAGAATTTTTTCACAACCCAACGATGTTCGGGTTGGGTTGGGACGGTGCGGGGTGGGTTGGGTGGTCGGTTTCAACATTCAAAAAATTAAAGACTTAAAGTTCAATCTAACATTCAAAGTTCATAATCAAATAGAAAGAGCAACCATTCTTATGAGTCCATCTAACATCAAACATGTAGCAAAGCAGTCCATCCAACATCAAATATAATGTAAACATAAATTAGTCTACACTCATAAATTAGTCTTAACATAAAGCAAACATAGATGCTTAATTCAAATCCATCTAAAGCAAGCATCGCAATAACAACAATCCTTATCAGTCCACACCCATAGGCTCTTCAATGGTTGTAGTAGGACATGAAGTTGAGTTATCTACAAGAGAAATGAAAATAGCTTAAGTAATAATTTGGATAGTTAGTTTAGACATATGTTGTGCAAGTTGGGTTGCGGATTGCGGGTTGTTATGGGCCCAACCCACAACCCACCCCAAACACTTCGGGCCAGAGGTATAATGGGCCGAAAATTAAAAAATAATCCTGCGGGTTGCTTTTTTTGGATTGGGTTAGGACGGTGCGGAATGGGTTTGCGGGTTGTTCAGGTTTATGAACACCCCTATTGGTGTGGTTTTAGCTGCAACATTGAGGAGTGCAGTTAGCTTGGCAATGTGGCTATACTAGCTGGATTTTAGAATCGGATGCAGTTATTGTTATTAGAGCAATTCAAGGTAAACCTGGTATGGGTCAAGATCAAGTTGTGGTAGATACTAGATGGTATCAAACAGACGCTTTGTCAAGCAAAATGGAAGTGTTTGCCACCCCTTAATAGGAATGGCGTCGTTTACTTCTAGCCAGTTATGCCTTTTCAGTTTGGTTGGACACTATTCCTTTGGAAGATTCAAATTATGATTTACATGTATTTTTTATGAGAAAAAATATTATAACGAATCATGAACTATGATTCAAATTATAATTTGAATCTTCCAACCAAGCATCCTTTAAATAGTTGCATAGTGCATACGTAATTTAGTGACAAACCTACGCCCATTAATATAGTGGATTCAATCATTCTACTTTGGATGTGTAATGGACTTATCATGCCTTGGACTTTCCATAGAGTATGGAAATGAGATATTTTAGGCTTCCTAGTTCCTGCCATGTATTTTTCACATGGATCGATATTTGCAAGAGCAATTTAAACGATTACTTTTTATGACACGATGCCAACTAAAGTTAGACACGGTAAGATCATTTTGCCCCTTTTAATTAGTTTGTTGATGTTCTCTCCTTTTAAGAAGAAGAAGAAGAGGAAAAAAAAAACCCTAGGTTCTCATCCTTTCTCCAAACCTTCCCCAATCTCTCAATGCCTCTCACTCCGCCTCTTTTGCCGGCCTCCGCCTCTTTCGCCGGCCTCCGCCTCTTTCGCCGTCGTTTCCTTCTCGCCAAGTGCCTAGAGATTGCACCGCCGTGAGAAGTTTTGCATCACCGACGTAGTGAAACCAAAGCAAGAGTGCCGGGAGATCCGGACCGAGATCACTACAACATCGTGATGGTTTTGCAGAGCTCTTCGCCATCTTTCATATCAGAGCTTTTAACCACCTCTGACTCGATCTCTCGCACTATTCGCCGCCAGATCCGGCTTATTCTCACAAATCCGCCACAGGTCCCATCTATCCAATGTGCTAGAGATTTCATGATGTTTTGCGATTTTTTTTTTCAAAATTTTCAACATTTTATGGACTTTTTATGTGTATTTTTTCTAGTTTTAGTGGATTTTTTGTTGTTGTAGTGATGTCTTCTTCGGCCGCTAACAGCGGTTTTTGGCGTTATGAGCCGGTACCTTAGTGGATACTGATCCATGACTCGATGGCTACCAGTCGGTAACCGGTACCGCGGCAGATACCAATCTGTATCTCAAACAGATACCAGTATTGTAGTCGGATACCATTTTGTTTTATGGTGTCTACCGACCCGTTGCCGATGCGAAAAATTTGGCCGCCGACGTGATCGACAATATCTAGAGAAACGACCTTTGGTTGCCGCCTTAGTTCAAGGGAAGTTGGTCGCCGCCGACTTGGTCGGGAGAAATTTGGGTGGTTGTTTGTTCGTCTGAGATATTTTTGGAGTGACATGGGTAGGGGTAGAATTGGTAGCAAACAAAAGAAAAGTCGTCGCATTGTGATGATTAGTGAAATGGTTTTTTTGCGCTAGCAAAAATCGAAGATCCTTGCTTGAATTTTGTGGCAGTTGTCTATAAGGTCCTATGAAAATTAGGCTGGATCGCAAGTTATTGTCTTTCTTCTTTTTTTTTTTTTTTTTTTTTTTTTTTTTTTTTTTTTATTTTAACAATTTGATTTTTGCTTGTACTGAAAGTCTCTTTAATTTTTTCTTGACAATTTAATTTTTCATGGATCATGGTATCACTTCTTCTTGAAGATCCTTATAATCGATCTGCCTTTAAATTTTTGTAGGTTCTGATTCTTTGTGTATTATTATTATTATTATTATTCTAATTTCCGGTGACTATGATCTTTTAATACTATGCTTCTTAAATTTTAAAAAGTAATGTCCGTTTTTTTTTTAACTTTATTTCTTTAATAAGTTTTATCTTTTTGTTATAATAAGTGATATAAATCGTCATATATTAAGTACATAATCTATTTGAGGAGAATATTATCGTAAATTAACCTAGAACAATCCTAAATTATTAAACAAACTCAAATGTGTTAAAAAAATTCATTTTGTTGATTTTTTTATTTGTGTTAGGGTCAAAACTTTTCCCTCAAAAAGAAAAATTTGAGAAAAAATCAAGCATTTTCTTTTCTTGATATGCATAATAATCAGCTCTCTCTCTCTCTCTCTCTCTCGGGTCGAAACTTTTCCCTCAAAAAAAAAAATATGAGAAAAAATCAAGCCTTTTCTTTTCTTGATATGCATAATAATCATCTCTCTCTCTCTCTCTCTCTCGGGTCGGAACTTTTCTCTCAAAAAGAAAAATCTGAGAAAAAATCAAGCCTTTTCTTTTCTTGATATGCATAATAATCATCTCTCTCTCTCTCACTCACACACACACACACACATTTTTACCTTTTAGTTGTGTTAGGCTTGTCTAACACTAATACAATTACAATCTTCTACATTTCTTTGCCAAACAAAACAGAAGAATTTTAGAAACAAGAGTATTACACGAAGAAATGGATAGTTTGTATATGAAAATAGAGATTCATGCAATAACGTTGCCGATCAAGGTGATCGGAGGAGGCCTTGCAGCGGGGAAATCACCGGAGACGACAACGATGACCAAGAAGATGACGTCATTTTTGAGATTCTCATTCAAGTATACGTTGATATCGTTCTGGCCTGAAAAAGGAGGTGGAGGAGGATGAGGAGAAGGTAGATACGATGAAACTTGTTGAACGAGGTGAGGAAAAAAAGAAACAAAATGGGAGCAAAAATGGTGAATTTTTTCAATATAAATGAGGAATTATCTGATTAGGAGGGTATAAGTATAATTGCGCTTTAAATTATCACTAAATAAGTGACACGTGACAATTCTGTCACTCATTGTAACAGAATGATAAAACTTATTAACGGAAAAAAATTTGGGGGAACAGATGTTACTTTTTAAAATTTAGAGAGTAAAATGTTACAAATATCATAATTTAGAAAGAATTTTTAAAATTAAAATTAAAATTAAAATTAAAATTATTAAAATTAAAATTAAAATTATTATTAAAATTATTATTAAAATTAAAATTATTATTATTATTACTATTAGTATTACTAGTACTGCTACTGCTACTGCTACTACTGCTACTGCTATTGCTACTGCTACTACTACTGCTACTGTTGTTGCTACTGCTACTAATACTACTGCTATTACTATTACTGCTGCTATTACTATTACTATTACTATTACTATTACTATTACTATTACTATTACTATTATTACTATTACTATTATTATTACTACTATTAGTACTACTATTACTATTACTATTACTACTATTACTACTATTATTATTATTACTATTACTATTACTACTATTATTATTACTATTACTATTACTACTGCTATTACTATTACTATTACTATTATTATTATTACTATTACTATTATTATTATTATTGCTAATATTATTACTATTACTATTATTATTACTATTAGTATTACTATTATTATTATTATTATTATTATTATTATTTTAAAAAGCTCTTTCTTCTCCTCAAAATTTTGCCTACCTTTGAAAATAATTGTACCGTGTTATTATTTTGACAGCTAAGTACTGCAATAACTCAATATTGGCTTTTTAAATTAAAAAAAAAAAGAGAATGTACCGTAATTATTTTGACAACTACATAAAAACAGGATAATTATCAATTCGAGAAAGTGGCCCATTTATAAATATTCGATATTCAATTGTTCAAGCCTCTTCTCACGTTGCTGAGGTTATTTATAGTTTTTTTTAGTGTTTTGTTAATTTTAATAAAATCGTTTTTGTTTATTTTAGGTTTATGTGTTTATAATTATAGAGGTGGTTTTTTTATATTTTTGTTTACGTGTCTGAACTAGTTATTGACGGTGTGTATTAAATTACATTTAAAATTATTTTTAGACCTTGTCGTTAATAAGAATTTAGTCTCAGTCGATTAGTTTTATTCATTGACTATAATAGTTTTCTTTTAATGAGTTTTGAACGAACTCAATTTTATTTGTACTGAACATGTCTTTTCTTATTCAATCTCAATACTTGTATTTATTTTTGTGCTTCATATATTATTATTGGTAGATTTAATTTATGTGTATGGTCGAATTTTGTTGTAGTTGATGGTTATTTAGTAAAAAAACCTTTTCTACAAAAAAAAAAAAAAAAAAAAAAATTGTCCGAGGGAATACCCAGTAAGCCAATTGTTGATTAAAAAAACCAAACAAACAAAAAAACAAAACAAAAAAAAAGGTTTGAAATTTATCTCTTTTGTCCCAATAAGTTTCAGATTAACACGTACTGCCACCAATTTCGGTCCCCAACTTTTCTCAGTATTGATATTTTATTAAGACCAAGAACGACCAAACTTTGTTAAGAATATATCAAGAATGATGAAATATTTTAAACGAAGTCGTAAACATGCTCCTAAATTCGCTTTATTGCTCTATAATTTAACATTAGTAACAGTTGCGTGATATAATCATTACAAGAATACTCAACAAAATAGAGAATGACTTGAGAACAGTATAATCATTCCCTTCAAAAAGGAAAAGAAAAAAAGACCCCCGTTTCTTTAAAAAAAAAGATTAAGATAGACTGATTTTCTTGTAACTTAAGGATTAAAATAGGGAATAACTTAAGAACAGTATAAGCATTCGGTGTTATAACTAGAGATGTCAAACGTGCTGTGTTGGGCCGGCACGGCACGTTTGACCCCAGACCCGTTGCAGGCTTGGGCCGTGTCTGGCATGACCCTGCACAGTGCAAGGTCGTGCTAGAGCCAGGCCTGAGGAAAAAATCTCAGGCCCGCGGTCCTAGTCCATAAGGGCTAGGCCCGAGCCTAGGCCCAAGCCCTTGTAATTTTTTTTTTCTAAAATTTAATTAAAAAAGAAAGAAAATATGTCGTATACCCCTAAAAGATGTGATTTTATTGAATTGAGATAATACGAATAAATACACATAAATGTCTGCCTCGTTAAAAACCTTGCCAAGTAAAACCCGTGGGGAGATCGGGACAAAACCTTAGTGAAGGAAAAAAGAGTGCAGTAGGAATAGTAAATTACAAACCTAAGTGCTTCCAGAAGATTATGTTATTTCTAAGTTAGAAAAATAGTCTTGCATTAAATCGTCCGTGTATTGTTGTTTTCGTCTTCTGACATCTTCTCAGTCTTTAACGCACATTAGCCCCTCCAAGATATCTGGATGCATTATGCTTCTCATCTCGTCAAGAATTCAGTTACTTGCACGAAATGCTTGATTTGATGCTACCATTAACATTAGAGTTGTCAAAATGTCACGAGCTATTACAGACAGTGTTGGAAAACGATCTGTCTTGCTCTTCCACCACCGTAAGATGTCTAGTTTGTCATCATCGATTACAAAATTTGCTTCAAGATATTTTACCAGTTCGGTAGATGCTTGTGTTGATGACGATCTTGCTGTTTTCTTTTTCTTCTTCAAGAAACTCCACCACGATCCTTTAGGCCCCGAACTGCTAGTTGACGTCGAAGTTCCCTGTTCTTTTTTACATGTGTTGTATTTTGCTTCATACAAACTAAATACATTTTCTAACATTTTCTTAGCGTCAGTCATAGTTAGTTGCATATCAATTCTTAAATTTTCTACTGTAGCAGTCATCAAAGATTCAGTTTCATCTACTCCGCACCTAGGATCTAAAATGGTTGCTAATGCATATAACATAGGACAACCTGACCAATAATTTTAAAATTTAGTTTCAATTAGCTTAACTACGTCTCTAAAAAGTACTGTATCCTTATAATAAGAAAATGTTTCTAAAATATTAAATAGTGGATGAAAAGCTAAATGTGCAGTAGGATAATAAACTCCAAAAAGTAATTCAGTTGCATTGTAAAAAACTTCTAGGAATTTAAAAAAGTACTCACCAATTTGCCAACCTGTATCGAAAATTAAAAGTTGATCATTTTTACTATTTACATACGTTGTGATGAGCTCTAAATATGGGAGTGCAACCTTCAACATTAAATAGGTGAAATTCTACCCATGTCTCACGTCAGTTGGGAACTTTCTTAGGCGCATCTGACTGTTCCTGCAGTATTGTTTGAATTCTTGGAGACGAGTTTCAAAACTAGATATGAAGGATAAAGATTCTCTAATATTTGTTAGATTAGCTGAAATATGTTCAATTCCTACCTGAACTACTAAATTGATTACGTGACACGCACACCATTGATTAAAAATTTCCCCCCAAATGCTAGTTTCAAACTATGTTTAAACATGTTAATTGCAGCCGTGTTAGTTGACGCATTATCAAAAGTAATAGTTAAAACTTTATCTTCTATCCCATAAAACCTAAAAATTTCCATTATTGTACTAAAAATAAATGATGCGTTATGAGGATATGGACATAAAAAAAAAACCTATTATTCTTTTTTGTAAAACCCATTCGTCATCAACATAATGCGCCGTGACGCATAAATATCCAGTTTTATTGCACCCCTCCAATAGATCAGAAGTACAAGATACTGTAGCATTAAAAGTCCTAAAATTATCAACAAGAGATTGTCTCATTGCATAAATTATTTTTATGCAATCAGAATGAGTTGTGTTTTTACTTACCCGTTTAAAATATGGGCAGAAGGCTGTCTGTATGAATTCTTTGAACGACGTATCATCTGCAAAAGAAAGAGACAATTCGACACTAGCTAGAAATTTAGCTAGTGCCTCACGAGCACGTTGTACATCGTATGTAAAATTTTGCAACCCATGTGATGTGAGTGATAGTGTTTATTGGTGGGAATCCACACTCCCACCTTGGTGCAATGGTAGACATACTTTTTAATGTCTATCCAGATGACCAGTACCCCCACCATTTTTATTAGAAAAGGTTTTCTACAATACTTACATACCGCACAAATTTTTATTTCACCTATTTTTAGATTTGATCAGGGCTCCTCTGTGAAATGTTGCCATGCAGGAGAAGTTCGCGGTCTTTTCCCCTGGTGCGTTCTCCAACTTCCTCCCTGTGCACTGAAGCATTATTTACCGGGGCATTTTCTGGTTCAGTGGGGTTGGGAGGCATCATTTCATCCTCAAAAAATGGCTCATCACCAAGCTCATGAAGAGTAGTAAAATCAGGAAAGTTTGATGTGGCCATTTTCTGGAAATTGATTGAACTTAAACTTTGTAAATAAAAGAGCAAGAAAATGAGTAATCATGAGAAAAAAGCTTAGAATCAAAATCAAAGAGACAAGATGAGACATAGAATGAGAGTGAGATGAGAAGTTGAGAGTGAATTGTTGTGTGGGATTTAGGGCGAAATTAATGGGTATTTATAGGGGATTTTTTTAGGGGATTTTCGGATTGTGATCGTTGGGCCCTTCGCGGGCCCAACGGTCGGCCCGTGACGGGCCAAACAGGAGGCCCGTTATAGTCCTAACGGGAGGCCCGTCATATGCCTAATGGGAGGCCCGTCATGGGCCGACCGTTGGGTCCGCGAAGGGCCCAACGATCACAATTTGAACGGGCTTTAGGATGTTTCGCGGGCCTGGGCTGGGCCGAACAGGGGTCGAATCCAGGCGTGGGCCGAACTAGGCTTAGGCCGGGCTGCAGGCCTTCACGGGCTTGGGCCGCGGACTGAGAAGCCAAGGCTTAGCCCTAGCCCATCAAACATGCCGGGCCAGCACGGCGCGTAACAGTACTGTACCAGGTCGTGCCGAATCTAGCACTGTTACGGGCTGGGCCGGGCCGTCCATAGATGGCCCGGCCCATTTGACAACCTAATTATAACAATTAACAGCAGCAACCGCTGCCACCGCCGCCGACTAAGTGTTGTACATTTTGTTTGAAAAATTTTCCAAGATTCTAAATATGAAAAATATGAAGTAGCTATGGGAAAAAAAAAACCGAGACGACATATTTATATTAAATTAAAACTATATAAGAATGATGATAAATATTTTGCGGCCTAATAATGTTTTAATTACACCATAAAACTAATCGATGATATAAAATGAATCTTTTAATTACACCATAAACTAATCGATGATGATATATAGAAACTAGAGTGTATCTAATCTGTGTAGACCATTCCTTGGAATTGACGTTCTATTTAATGTGTGATTTTGAACACATATTTGCCCGTATTATTTTTCTTTTTCTTACAGACGACAGGTAGGGAAGAATAGTAATATTTTCATTATCCAAACAATTTGACGTAACGTAAAAACAAGACATTTATCACCCAAAAAGTCGCCACGACATCACACCCGGCTCCGCCTAGCGCCGGCGGGGCCCATGGCTTTGGCAATCTCTCTAAGCACGAACTTCTGAATCTTGCCAGTGGACGTCTTCGGCAGCTCAGCCTTAAACACCACCGTCTTCGGCACCATGTAGTGCGGCAGCTTACTCCTGCAGTAGTCCATGATCTCCTTCTCCGTCGGCCTCTTCTCCGCCGCTGGTGACTCTTTCAAGCTCACGAAGGCGCACGGCGTCTCTCCCCAGAACTCGTCGGGCCTCGCCACCACCGCCGCCTCATAAACACCCGGAAACCCGTAAATCACCGACTCCACCTCCACGCTGCTGATATTCTCCCCGCCGCTTATGATCACATCCTTGGACCGGTCCTTAATCTCCAAATACCCGTCGGAGTGCATAACTCCGACGTCTCCGGTGTAAAACCAGTCTCCGGCCATGCACTTGGCCGTGCCTTCCGGATCCTTCAGATACCCCAGCATCACCGACCCGCCTCTCAGAACAACCTCCCCGAGGGTATTCCCGTCATTTCGCACTTCCGCTCCGGTCTCCGGGTTCACCACCGCGAGCTTAGTGAGCCCCACCGTCCCCACCCCTTGTCTCGCCTTCAGCCTCGCTTGCTCCGTCGCCGGTAGCCGGTTCCAGTGTCGTTTCCACGCACACGAAACCACTAACCCCGCCGTTTCGGTCAGCCCGTACCCGTGACTGACAACGAAACCCAGTGTCTCCGTCCGGAAGAGAATCGCTGCCGGCGGAGGAGCCCCGGCGGTGAGAATCTGGACCGGATTCTTCAGCTGGTCTTTAGCACCGTTGGATATCATGTTGAGCACGACTGGTGCTCCGCATAAGTGAGTGACATCATGCTTTCTGATCATGTCGTAGATCGTCGGCGCGTCGAATTTGCGGAGGCAGATGTTGGTGCCTCCCACGGCTGCCATCCCCCACGGGAAGCTCCACCCGTTAGCGTGGAACATCGGGAGAGTCCAGAGGTACACCGGCTGCTTCGGGACTCCCCAGTCGATGAGCGAATCAACTGTCATGATGAAAATTCCCCTGTGGCAGTGCACGACTCCCTTCGGAGATGACGTCGTTCCGGACGTGTAGTTCAGCACTATCGGATCCCACTCGCTCTGCGGCCGGACCCACTCGAAGCTCGGATCGCCTCTCTCCACCAACTCCTCATAGAAAATCAGATTTTGATGATCATGAATTTTATCATCAACATCATCAGGACCGTCGGTTATGAGGACCAGGAGAGGGATCGGGGTTTGGGAAGGGAACAAGGAGAGCGCGTCGAGAAGGAGGGCGCGTGAGAGGTGGTCGACGAAGACGAGCTTTGATTCGCTGTGACGGAGGAGGACGGAGATGGTGCGGGCGTCGAGGCGGGTGTTGACGGCGTTAAGGACGGCGCCAGCCATGGGGACGGCGAAGTGGAGCTCGTACATGTGGGGAAGGTTTGGGGCGAGGACGGAGACGACGTGGCCAGGCTTGATGCCGAGAGATGCGATGGAGGAGGCCAAGCGGAGACATCGACGGTGGGTTTGGGACCAGGTGTAGGTGGTGTCGTTGTAGACGATAGAAGCGCAGTCGCCGTACACGGTGGCTGCTCTTTCTAGAAAGCCAAGGGGAGTAAGTGGAGATGAGTTCGCTGCTCTTGGCTTTAACTCTTCCATGATCGATGATGCTCTTGACTTGATGGATTTTGTGAGGTTCTTGGCGTCGCGGAGGGAAGGGAGATGAAAATTGGGTTTTGTTTTTCTAAAGATGTGTGGAGATGAGATTCGTTTGTTGTCAGAAGCCTTGATTTGACCTTTACATATTCTAAAATATACTTGTGATGATATCTATATTTTATGGAGTAATCTTATACCTGACTCACTGGTGGGGCCACTCTCTACGTGAGTGTTTATAGAAATTCCGATCGGGGATTAAAAAAACACATTTTTGTATTTATTAGGGCTTGTGGTTATCTATATCTACGATTATGTGATGAAATTATCACAACACCCCCATATTTAAGGGACATCATTGACTACAAATATTATACTAGTGTTTTTATTGTACTTTGAATAGTTCTAAAAAATTCCGTCTGTGTCCCTCCACTTTTACTTTTACCGTTTCACCGTCGGACTTCATTTGTTCTTTGTTTGGACGTTTTGGTCATTTCCCGTCTGCTTGCTTTTTTATTTATTTTATTTTATACGTTTTCTTGTCTTGCTTACACGTAGTGAGTGAATATTCCGTCTGTGTCCCTCCACTTTTACTTTTACTGTTTCACCGTCGGACTTCATTTGTTCTTTGTTTGGACGTTTTGGTCATTTCCCGTCTGCTTGCTTTTTTTTTTTTATTTTATTTTATACGTTTTCTTGTCTTGCTTACACGTAGTGAGTGAATTCCACCCAATTGGATTTTGGCCACGTGTTATTTTTTGATGGCCTGGAACTATGAATTTGGTCCAAGTGAGCAACAAACATTGCAATTTTTTTTTTTTTAAATAGAATAAATTCCAATTTTCACATGAATGAAGATGTGCATATACCTCACACTAATTATGTCGAGTATCTTCATGCTTTTTACATGCAAATAGTTCGCCATTATTCTCCCTTTCTTTTCTTTAATTTTATTTTTTTTCTTCCCTTTCCTTTTGTGTTTGAAAAAGGTTTTTTTATTTTTTGCTGTTTATTCATGTACGCATGTAAATTACAAAATTATATTCCTTATATCTTAGGTGTTTATGTAGATATGAATTTTATTTGTCTTATGTTTTTTATTTCTATTTTTTCCTTCATTATGTAACTTCTTTTGTCCATATTAATTAGATTATTTTTTATATGTTTTTTTAAGAATGAATTTGTATTATCCGTTCATTTATTGGACAATAAAAGAAAAATAGAAAAGCATTTTTTTAAGGAAAATAGAAAACCACTTTTCTGTGTATAAAATAAGGAATTTATGAATTGATTGCTGATATGAAAGAAATTTTAAGCTGTCATTTAACACAATTTTTTAAAAACACATAAAAATCGCAACCGAGAATACATTACTTTTTGTTTCTTTTAATTTTAGACAAAAAATGGATGATTCTTTTCATTATGTTTGCATTATGAAACATGTCTTTAACAATTAAACCTCCAATATCTATGTAATTTTAACACATTCTATTAGTCACATATGAAAAATATCGCTTGCCATTGTTAAGAGAAAAAAAAAGAGAGAACCTCTTTGTTTTATTGTGGAAATTTTTCCTGTGTTTGTTTCATTTGTTTCTTATTTAAAATATAAAATAAAATAACCCATATATTATTTTTTTGTTCTATATAATGGAACATGATTAACTTACTGATATTTTCAACTAAATATTATATTAAAGCAGAAATAGCCACTACGATATTATATAGGAAGAAAGTATTTTTTACCTAAAATTTCATTTATACTAATTTAATAAAAAAAAATTCATTTCCATTCAATGTATATGCAAAAAATATTATCACTAACAAATTCCAACTCATGAAAAAAATTTTCAATCCATTTAATGCAGCAAAACTTAAAAGAAATATAATAAGCAACGACTAAATAAGTATGAAAGTAAGTATATCTTATTTACTGAGTATGTAAATAAATCGAATTGAAAACTTCCCTTAATACGTGGATTATGGCTTTCAACTTGCTGCAACCATTATCTTTGGAAAATAAATCATGGTCTGTAAAACAATATGTATATTAACGGCTATGTGCCATTGGCACGTACCAGACGCTAGTAAATATCTATTTTACGTTAATATCCTCGAGCATTTTGAGAAAATTATAGCAGTACCTCTTCCGTTAGTGATCAACACAACCATTGCCATTCCATACTCTTTGAAATTCTCTCGCTTTCTCATTGAATTCTCTTCGTAATGGATTTTCTCAATTTTGTTAATTATTTAACAAAATAGTCTTAACAATCGCATCTTAATTGACGACTTATTATAGTAATAAAAAAAAAAAAAAGACTCGAGAACAAAGAATGTTGACAAGATTTGGTCAAATATATATTTCTCTAATATCACTGGATCAATACAAGGGATATTTCTCTAAACATCTCTAAAATAATTAAATAAGATAACAATTTTTTTTAATGCAGTTGAAAGTTGTGAATGATGACGAGTGAGAGCAGTCCAATTAGTTGTAAGCCCTAATTATAAGTTGAAAATTCGAGTTACCTGAACCCCACTTTAAAGTGGTGGCATTCTCCCTTACTTTGTATAAGAAAAAAAAAAGTTGTGAATGGTGATGAGCATCCAGCTTAGATATCATGATGTAGCACTTGTGGTCATAATTATTCAAAGGGGTGTAATATTCTGCATTAGAGATGCTCTTAGATTAAAATCCTGAGTTTCTTTAGTGTGAAAGAGAAAAAAAAGTATGCAAAGTTGTCAATTTTCATTGATAATTTGTATTAGAGATGCTCCTAAATTCTAGGTTTTTTTTTTTAAAAAATTGTCCTAGATTTAAACTAATATAATTTTAAACTATTATAAGCGTCAAATGATTAATCAAATTCAGTGTATGCATGCCCATGTTTTTCTTATTTTGTTTTTTCTAACAATATATAACGTTTCCCACATTGTAGTTATTTTTTTTTCTTCAAACGAGTAAATATTTTGCTTTTTTATTCAACATAACTTTTAACATATTACAATTAGCTAGGTATCATGAATACATATTTTATCCTTATTAAACGCAGTACGCCCAGATGGACAAACCTAACACAGAATCAATTTTTTTAGATGAAGAAAAACAATGGTTTTTATTTATTGTATATAATATATACACACAGACATAATCACACACACACACACACACACACACACACACACATATATATATATATATATATAAGATATGGAAGTGGAATTTATCTTTTTGTTTAGGGGGTATTTCCTAGGTTGTACTGTGTTATGGTTGCTGTGGACTTGTCCTTTTCCTAACACAATCTATTTTTAGATGAAGAAAAACTATGGTTTTTATTTATTATATATAATACACACATATATAAGATACGGGAGTGGATATTTTTCCAGGTTGTACTTTGTTATGGTTGTTGTGGACTTGTCGTTTTTCTAAAAAATAAGTATTGAGAAATTCTACTTTTTTTTTTGTAGTTTATATATAGAAGGTTTCATTAACTTAAGGTAGCTAAAAAAGGGAGTAGAATTTCTCATTTTAGATGGTTTTCTAATACGTTGTACTATGTTATGGTTGTTATGGACTTGTCGTTTCCCTAAAAATAAGTTTTTGGGAAATTTTACATTTGTAACATATAGAAGGTGTCATAAACTTAGTAAATAGACAAATTATTTTAGTTAGTTAGTAAATAACATATTCTTAATTATAATATTTTAATGTTTTGAAATATACATACACTTAGAGTTTTCTTTTTCCTTTCTTTCTTCCTAGAGTTTTCTTTTCCCCTTCTCTTCTTTACACCGCCTCTATTGTAGTTTTCAAATGGCCGAAGTGTCCGACGCTGCCCTTAGGTGGTGCTCTGGACTCCTAGCCGTGGGAGGGTGTCTATGTTGGGAATGGTGTCCTAGAAGCATGAGATGTAATATGATATTTATTATTTATTTAATAAAGGAGTTTATTCTTTATTTTATGTGCATATATTTATGAATATTTTATGAATATCAATGAAAATTCCATGATTATTTATGTAACCTTAAACATTGTATATAAGTGTTATATACGAGAGGATAATGTTTAAGGATAATAATCAAAAAGCAATGTTCATAATGAATTTAATTAAAGTTTGGAATCTTTAATTAAAACATTATTAATACATGTCATTCCCATTTAGAATAGAACGATGTTATCCGCACTGTTGATATGACGAGATATTGAATGAGTGTATTTCGCATAATGAGATTATGTGGAACAAGGACACAGACACAATATGAATTTCTAATAATTTCCGTTAAGTATAGAAATTCTAATTGAGTCTACCGATGGTCATATATAGAATGATCTTAATCCTGAGTTCTTAACAAACTCCTATTTATGAATTTGTGTCTTTTGATTTACTCGGTACGGATTTTGAGATCCTGAATCATATTCCTTGTATTTTGGAAACATGATGAAGTAGGTAGCCGGGAATGTTATTACACAAGATGGAATCCATTCCTTCTT
>NW_010366098.1:206786-207092 GCF_000414095.1 Morus notabilis
GCTTCCAGGTATTTTTCCTGATTGAGTTCTTGATATATATAAGTTAATGAGATTAATTTATTCGTGCATAAATTAATATAATCTATAGAGTATCTCAAAAGTTTTATGAAAATTTTTGTTATACACGATCCGCCTCTTCCCCGCATCACCGCGCTTCCGCAGCCGGATTCGATTTGGCAACCAACAATTGGTATCAGAGCGGTCTATAGACGATATTAATTTATGCTTCGATTATTTGATAATAAAAAATTAATTATGTATGTATGTGATGGGTAGGCACTTGCATTTATGGATGTTTATATTTGA
>NW_010366098.1:207758-246375 GCF_000414095.1 Morus notabilis
GGCCAACGCGTGCCCCAGCGCGCGGCCAACGCGCGCCCCAGCGCGCGGCCAACGCGCGCCCCAGCGTGTAGACAGTCCGCGCGGCCACGCACAGCGCGCGGCCAGAGTGTGCAGCTGGCAGCCCAGATTCGGGAATTGGACCCCGAATGGACCCGAGGTTTTCCAAAATCCTCGTAATGCATGCCGACGGACCCGGAAGAGTTTCGGACCCCGACGAAGGTGAAATCTGACCCGAAGACGAAGAACGAAGCCAAAGAATGAAGAGTTCAAAAAACGAAGACCTGTTGATGTAACGGAAGAAAATGATTATTGTAATTATTTATTTATTCGATTTGGTTGTTATGTATAATTTCCATGGGACCCGGTCAAATCCATCTCAATAGCCGATTGCATATATTTATATTTTATGTTGATAGTTATATATTATATGTCCATGCATATAACATGCCATATAGATATAATGTGTCTACTCATATGTTTTATAACATGCCATATATACACGCGCATTTATTATTATTTATTTTATTTATTATAAAAGGGTTTTAGAAAAATAAAATAAAATAAGAACCATGCGCTAAAATCGATTTAATATGATTAAATTGATTTAAGTTGCAAAATTGATTTGCAAAATAATGTTAAATGTGAAATTGAATTTAAGAGTTAAATTTTAGAATTTCACATATCTGAAAAATAAATTATTTATTTTTCGATTTGAAAACCATGAGATGTTTTTTCAAACAAAATACATATTTGCAAAATAATGAGTGGGAGAGGGTTGTATGACAATACGACCCACTGGTCTCCACCGTTAGCGCAACACCGTGAGATCCGGAGAGGGACTTTGCGGCGACATTGAATCGCCCTCCTAAAGGAGAGTGTCCTTGCCGGATCAATAACAAGGTTGGCTTCCTAGAGATAGGATTTCAGGATGTATTTTCAAATTGACTGCCCATCCACAGTCAAGAATAAATTCAACAATTTTCTTAATAAATAATTTACAAAAAGTGTCATGTTATCACGCTTTAACGAGAGCATTACTGAGATTTCAAAATCCAAAAATTATCTTTGCATCCCTAGTTTTGTATATTCCTTACACTTATGACATGTTTATCTACGCGTAATCAAAATGGATAGAATTCACAGTGGGAAAGGTTCGGAGTGAAGAATCAGAGTCAAAATAAGTTATTTACTTGGTGTTAGGATTTGGTATCGAAGTCACTCTAAATCTCATTAATGCATTTACTTATACTCATAATTAGAATAAACAAGTGTAAAAGTACTAATATAGTCTTTTAAGTCAATTTTATATTTTTAATTTAAAAAATAAATTATGTACTTATTATATTAAAATTAATTAAAATTAATATATTTAGTATAATAATAGGGTAATATAATAATAAATATAGATTAACAATGATTTAAAATACAAATATAAATTGTCAAAATTTAAATAAAATAAATAAAAATTAAAAATATTGTTAAAAATTAAAATATATTATTAATTTATTAAACAAAATAAAGTACCTATATTATATTATATGAAAATTAACAATAATTAGGCTAATATTATAATATTAGGCAAATAAAATAGTGAATAAATGTTGTAATTATTATTTTTAAAATTTTATTTTAATTTTATATTTATAAGTAAAATAGGAGTATGATAGTAATTTAATGCTAATATCAAGAATGTGAGTTTCAATCCCAATAGGGTAAGGGAGCTATAAGATTGACTCTTTTTCTCTATTATCATTCCTTAATCCTGGTAAGTAAATATGTCATTAGGTCTACCTCACCACCGCCACTAAGAAAATCGCAATCGTCGATCTTGTGTTGCCAGTCAAAGGAGATTGTAAGGTTGCAAGCTATCATCTCCTCCTCAACACTCAAATTGGCATATTAATAGATTCTTGAAGATCATAGTCGCCATGAACGACAATGGGACCTTACAAGGTCTTCAAAATAGAGGACCTCACAAGATCTCTCTGGCGACACCTCGTGAGCTCTGATCACAGTTTTTCACGACTCCCAAGATTGCGTGACGACTTTGGTGAATCTCAATGAGCATTTTTAGGGAGTGGGGGAGGGAGATAGATGGAATGATAGAGAGATTTTTTTTTTTCAGGAATTTTCAAATCTTGGGTAATTAGTAGTTATAACATATAAGAAAAAAAAATGAGAAAACATAATGTTTTTAAGGATTTTTTTTTTGAAAGGGAACTTTCATTTAACCAAAAAGAGAGAAACAAAACACACAATACAACCTAATGACCTACCGGAGGAATAGACATACGCCTGATGTCTGAAAATGGAAGAAAACCTCGGCACACTAAGAATGAGCACACTTAAGGCTTGATTTAAAAAACCCCCTCACATCTAATTAAAGTTCAAAATTTTTAATTAGAACATTACTAATACATGTCATTCCCATTTAGAATGGAACGGTGTTATTCGCACTGTTAATATGGTGTGATATTGAATGAGTGTATTACGCATAATAAGATTATGTGGAACAAGGGCACAGACACAATATGAATTTCTAATAATTTCCGCTAAGTATAGAAATTATAATTGAGTCTACCGATGGTCATATATAGAATGATCTTAATTTTGAGTTCTTAACAAACACCTATTTATAGATTTGTGTCTTTTGATTTACTCGGTACGGATTCTGAGACCCTGAATCCTATACCTTGTATTTTGGAGACATGATGAAGTAGGTAGCCGGGAATGTTATTATACAAGATGGAATCCATTCATTCTTGAGAAAGAAGTAGATAAATAATTCTCTTGAGTGTTGATTCGGTACTTGGATTAGTTAGAGCATTATTTATGGAGGATTGATCTATATGCAATGACTATATCAAATGGACACTTCACAGTTTAGAAGTAATTAATGTCTATAATTTCGAGAGTGCAATTCCAAGTTTACAGTGGAGTAACTATTGGAATTAATAGAATTAATTAATTAATTAAAGTGTTTAATTGATTATTAATTTTATTGGAGCTCAGGATTATAAGTCCATTAGTCCTCGCGTCGTCCTTGTAATTTTACCATACACAGAGGGCAAAATGGGAATTTTAGAATTACAGAATTCTAAAATTAAACACTCAAAAATAATTAATTGAGAATTAGTTATTATTTAAATAATGTGATTATTTAAATAAAGTGATTATTTAAATTTGAATTTGAATTATGAACATAATTTAAATTTATCCTTTTAAACTTATTTGATAAGTTGTTCAATTTAGAATTCAAATTATTTAAGTTTGACTTAAATTCGAATTTGAATTTGAATTAAAATTGGATTACAGGATAAATGATGATTTTCTCTTCTTTTCCTATCCAGTATTGGCGCCACACACAAGGGATAGAAACCCTACATGGCCGGCCACTTAAGGAATAAGGTGTTGGAGATTTTTTATTCTAAATTCAAGTAAGAGATAGAGATTTAATTTTTTTTTAAAATTTGACTTCTACTCTTTAAATTTAAATATGAGATTTATTCAATATTAAGGGATGAAAAACTATTCGTCTTCTTTTCCCTTCAAAGCCCGTTTTTCAAGACATTACAACATGGGTCAGCCCATTTAACCCAGAAATATAAGCCCAATATGAACCTAACTTGGCCCAAAAACCGCAAACAAGCCACAACCACAGCAACAACCTCAACACATAACACAACCATAACGATTCTCTGCACTGCATTAAAAAAAGGAGCAGAAATAATAAGCAACAAGAGAAGAAGCAAAAGAAAAGAAAAAAAAAATGATTAAATAAAAATAATAAAAAAAGAAAAGAAAAAAAGGAAAAACCACATGTGCAGCAACATGTTATTGCAGCAGATGCAGACCAATAATTCGGTTTTTCATTCTCCGACTCCCAAAGTCTTAGCACCACCAACCGCCGATTATCCTCGTTATCGGACTCCCCAAACCCCACGGCCCCGGGCCCACCCCTTCCGCCTCTAGATCAACAAACCATCAGATTTTTTTTTGTTTTTCTGATTAGGGTTTGTGAATTTGTGAAGGATTAGGAGCTGAATTTTGCGAATAAAAGATAGTAATTTGATTGTTTGGGAGTGGTTATGGAGGTGGAGGTGTCGGGTGTGAAGCCGTCGGCCATGGTGATGACGAGTAGGGAGAAATCGGAGAGCGATCGGGTCCTCGTGAAGAGGAAGACCCTGCAGGCCGTGCTCCAGCAGTGCCAGAGAGCCCTCGAATTGCTCGAGTCCAATAGATCTCTTGACGACGACGACGACTACGGCGATGATGAAAACGACGCCGCCGAAGACGGCGACGAGCGCCGCCGCGGAGAGGCTGATGAGGTATGGACGATTGGGTTGTTTTTCTTTTCAGTGTAAATTGTGATTATGAAACTAGACTTTGTATGCTATTTGTCGTAATCTCAATATCGCGTCTGAATAATATGGAATTGTAGTAGGTTTATGCCGGAATGAGGCCTTGCTCGTTATGTTTTTCAGGATTTTTTTTTCCCCTTTGTCTAAACTTAATTGGGTATTGGAATCGGACTTGAGTGGTTTATGATTAGGCTTTATAGTCTGGAATTGAAGCTGGAAAGGTTTAATAGGATTTGAGGGGTCAGTAAAAACTAAAAAGGTTCTATCTAAATTTTGCAAAGGAGAGACACTTTTTCAGACACAAATTTGTTTGATGAGCTCTAGATATCACTCTGCCAGCTTGAAATAGTAACATTGTTGCGACGAGTTTTCTCGGTATAAACTATTCAGAGATGAGGCCAGCGCTTTAGTACCTCTGTTGTTTGTTTGGTTTTGGTCGAAAAGTTAAGAAACACTTGTCGAAATCTCAGAGTTTCTTCTTCTGGTGAAGAGCAGTAAGTTAGTCCAACTCTGAGAAGAGGAGCTCTTAAGTTTGGATATAATGAATGTGGAAAGGTAGCAGGGCTCTCTGTTCTTAATCACTGATTTCTCGTTTATGGTGTCTGTTTTAAGTTGGATAAGTTGGGCTAACAGATATGTTAGTTTCTTTGTTTTCTTCACATCTGAAGCTTTCCATATTCTTATGCTGGCATTCTTTACAACCTGGTGCAGTTCTGCGAGCTTCTAAAATCTAGAGTTGAGTGTCCTGACTTTCTGGAAAAGTTAGCTTGTGCGCAAGCATCTGCTTCACAAAATTTGGCTGGTAGGCATCAATTTACAAGTATATTTATCTTTTGGAATGTTTCATAATGCAATGTGGTTTTATGTACCAAGTTTTTCTCCTACTTCTTTTGTGGTAGCAGAAGAAGGTAATTCTTGGGATGTGGTTAGTGCGAATGATTTGTGGGAGGGCGAGAACACTGATTTGAATGAAGATGAGTATGTTCTTGTAAGGCAGGAGGATATATTGGAGGGTATTGCGTGTTTCATGACTGCATACTTGGAGAGTATTAAACAGACTAAGGTATGCCAACTTGATGTGTCTCATTATCCTAGTCTTTAGTTAAATTGGTGCCAAATTAAATTTTATTTATTGGAGGCACATTATGAACAAATTGCTAGTATCTGATTGTTAAGCATAGTATGCGATAGGTCTTTGTTATCCTTTCTGTTTATTTGGTGATTTAGTAATTAGAAATATGACGTGTCACAAAGCAATTTATGTTTGAAAAGAAGCCTCATCTTGTTGTGGTTGTTCCCTCATAGTTGAATTTGCTGTCCATCATGGATTTTGAATCATCATTTCATTGTTTCTTAAGGTGCAACGGTAGTGATCTTATCATGTGAATAGGAATAATAAACATAAATTCTTGAAAAGCATAAGCAAAAAAACTAGAAAGTTTTCTTGCTCTCATTCAAAAATGTAGCACATTAAATAGTGCTGGTTTTTACAATGTAAGAAAGCAGATAGTTTTAGACTTTAAGTCAACAAAATTATTTAATTCTTTTTGCTATTTGATTTGCAGGATTTGCCTCCTAATCAACTCCAAGAAGGTGAGATCAAAAAGATCACTTGCATATTTCTTTCATTCTTTCATCAAGTTTTCTATTTAGATACGGTTCTAATGCTTTCGATCACCATTTAGCCCTTCGGAAAACATTCTCGGTTAAAAAGAAGAAGGGGAAGCTTCGAAAGGCTTGGGACGGGAGCAAAGTCATTTACAATGTGGCATCCTGGGGAGCAACTGCCATTGGGTAAGTCAATGGAAGTCCAAAATGCACCAAACCAATGACTTTATGCATGTCATTCACAATCCAATTACCGCATACCTTCCTAAATAGTGTGATTAAGATATGATATGCATTTTATTCTCACTTTATCTAATCCTTCTTTCTCTGTTTTTACAGGATATACCAAAACCCCGTAATTATTAGGGCTGCTTCAAAAGCCTTCTGGACATCTTGCCATGTTATATCGAAGCTTCTTTAATGTCGTCGCGGACATGCTTAAAAAAAATGTTGTGAAAGTTAGGGTAACTCCCAAGTCCGCAGATGTATTGTGTTGCCAATGCAGGGTATTTCTTGTGTAACATTAATGGCATTCTTTTCTTGCTACAGATGACAGCTCCGATTGGTTCCTCATTGTAATTTAATCTTGTAAATATTTTCTTCTACACGAAGCATTGTTTTTCACCTAGTGCAATTCTATTCCATTGGTGGCATTTCTTTTTTTTTTTTTTCAGTTTGATATGTCTGTTACTGCAAAACGTACTCATATTATTGGGCACCAATAATTGTGCATTTGACGTTTGGTAGCTACCAATTGATTTGTTTTTGCCGCATTTCTGATCAGTCATATCTCATATGGTGTGTATAGTGCACCCATACCCGTTGGGTCTGAAGTCTGGGATATATTTACGAAGCATATTTACTACTAATTTATTTGGTAAATATCATTTATCATAAATATTTTAAATAATACCATTTACCATAAATACTTTTCAAAAATGGCTTGTCTACTATCTACTATAGTTTCACTAAAATTTATCGTCAGGCCTTAATAATTGCTAAATTATTTACTTTTCTCCTAATTTAAAAAGAAAGAGAGAAAAAAAAAAAAAAGTGTCATGCATATCTTTGGTGCAGAGGTATGACGTGTTTGGATGGGATAAGGCTTCGTCCAAATTGTACTTTCTAGGGCTTTCAGTTTAACCAAAACTAGTTTCTTGGGTATCATCATATGTTGCGTTGGTCTTTCCTCTCTCTTTCTTAACTTTAGTCCAAATTGCATAGCTGCCGTGGTTGAAAGGTTTCTTGTTTTTGCAATCAAATGCGAAGCCTTGCAATGTTTGGTATTCCATGGCGTGTGAATCTTGAATTCGATGGTTACAAATATAAATCCACTCTTTTATTTATTTATTTATAATTTTTTTTTTCAGAATATAACTCAACTTATTTTATATACATACATATATGTAATATCACATATAAATATTTATAAATACTTATGCATAAGCGCTAGTAATTATAATAAGCTCAAGATGACGTTTAGCTGGTTTGCCAAGGCAAATTGATTGTCAATCCGAGGTTCTCGTCATTCGTAGCCACGCCCACCCTACTAAAATGCTATTTAACTGTAGATTCACTTACGTAACGTAACTTTAAAATTGTTTCTATTAAAGAGTGGCAATCCGAGGAAAATTCTGTTTTAACTACTGCCACATTTTTTGTCTTTGTTTTAGGTGTTATTACGAGGACAAAAACATCTTTCTTTTTTTTTTCCTCCTTTATCGTGAATTTCGCGAGTTTTTTATTTTTATTTTATTTTTATAATCTCAGCAATTATACACACTAAAGTAATCATCCTACGGTCTAAAATCAACAACACCGTACATCCCTTTTTTTGGAGGTATCTGTGGACGGACTTTTTTTTTTATTAGCAAAAAAAAGTTTGATGTGTGATTGGTGCCGACTGACAAATGCGTTAATTTTTCTTTGATAGAGCCTGAAAAGGGTTTTATTCATGGTTTAAATGCAAAATGTCATTTTCCAAAAAATTTCAAATGCACATCTCAAACATCTACATCATTAAAAACGAGTTTTGATTCTTTTATAAGACGACACAACATTTGAACTTTGAAGCTGCCGTACCGTAGGCCATGCTCTTTCTTTTCTTTTCTTTTCTTGGTTTATTTATTTATTTATTTTGCATTATTGTGAAGTGTATGGATGGTTTCAGCAAAAACAAGAAACAGCTATTAAACCATATACGAATGTATAAATACCAAGAAAAGAATGACGGAATCGGCTTTGATAAATGACATTATGGGAACAAGAATGTTAGAAAAGAAACTTAAAAACAATAATAATAATAAAAAAAAACCCCCTTTTTACTCGGCATACATAAAGGGCTTGTTTGTTTTTCGCGTTTAAACTCATAATTTTGATTCTGCTGCAGTGTTCTACTCTCACAAATTTTAAATTTCAAATGTCAAAATTTAGAATCACTGATTTAAATGCACGAATCAAATGAGCCCGAAATTCTTAGAGCAGCTAGCAGCTTGCTCCCTCTACAAAATTAGCAGCACGAGTAGTACGTATACTATATATCTTGTATATTATATTATTATAGAGATTATAGCGCCAAAAGTGGGCCAAGGTGATCATCTGCTAACTCCTATACTCGAAGCTCTTCCATTATCATACGTCCCCTCTCTCTTTCTCTCTCATCTCATATTTACATGACGCCAACCTAAAAATAGTAGCTGTTGTCCTTGTGATCTTGAACATCTTTGCAGAGTATCGAGCGGACTTCCATGATCGATCTCGGCGGCTCCAGATCCTTCTCCAGTAGCGCGTTCCCCAGCAACTGCTGCATCTGAGACGCAAAGGTGTCGTCCAGGATCTGCAAAAATGATAGTAGCGTCATTCAATTCTATATCGACAAAATAATGGAGGAAAACAGAGAACCCGGAAAGTTTGTGATGCTGCTGCTACTTACAGAAACAGCAATCCGGGAGCCCTTGTACCACGATCTGTTCTCTTTCCTGTTCTCCAAGAAGCTCAGAACATCCTAAGGCAGAAATTCACACAAGTTACAAGGCAAAATATATGACATGTAACTAGTTAATGATTTTTCACATGCAAAGTGACTTGCCTGTCCCATTCGGTCCCAGTAACCGCGACAGATTGCAACGAAAACGTGAGTCTCGAAGACTGTATGAAGGTGATTCATTGTACTCATTAGCTGGTCTCGCAACGGCTGCATCTTGTTTCGAACATCTGATTCTACCACAGTTTCCTTTGAATCTTGGAGGATCTTTTTCAGCTTTGTCGAACTTTGTAGCTTCGACTGGAAAATTAAAAGGAAAATAAAATCAAGGACACTTCATGAAAGAATCAAAAGAATTGTAACAAACTGCATCTACAACAAACTATCAAAACATGATAAATCAGAATTTAAAAAAAAAAAAAAAAAAGCCACTCAGAACTGCATCTATACTCACATTCTCTGCAAGTTTTTCCACTACTGCTTGAAGATAGTTCCTGAACTTTGCTCTCAGCATGACCGTAACTTCACTGAGACGCTCTCCGGGAACTGCATTTCCACCATCAGGGATACAGGACCCCCATGATTTGAACTGAGCTTCTATCTTTGGCCGCAGGATATCAAGCATCCTCTTAAGAGAATTCAACAAAATTCCAAGCTGATATGCAACAACAGATTTTTTAAACCTTGAAATGAGATGTGAATCTATTAAGGAAACAAAGAAGTATGAGAAAGTTGCAACAAACCTCATCAGGGACTGTGTAGGAGGATACAGATCTTTTGGCAAGTTTTTGCACATACTTGAAGCCAAATTTTTTGGGTGTCAAATTTTCCTTTAATGGTGACAAGACATCTGCATACTGCTTATCTAAAGCTTCCACTATTGCCTTCTCGACATCGGTGATAGCCTTTCAGAGGAAAAGTAATAACATACCAAAAAAGAGAAAATTAGCATATCTCCATGAATTTACTTATATTCCATATAAATTAGTAAGCAACTTCAACCTCACAGAGACCTGGTCATAGAGCATAATGGTTAAAGCTGGTTAGATACTTGGTATTTGGTAATGTAACAAAAGAAAAAAACTAATAATAACAATAATAAGATGCAAAAGTATCGGAATCACAAGTACAAATAAAGGACCAATCAAACGCATAGAAACCAAAGAAGGAAAAAAAAAAAAAAGAGAGATCAACCCATATTTACATACTTGCTCTAGAACGAAAGTGTACTCTGGCCATCGACATATGATGATCTCATAATCGCTCAAAGTTTCCTTCAGTCTATCATACATCTCATCCACAAAAGGAGTTGTAGAATGTTGTGTTCTAACTCCTGACCATTTTACCTGCAATTGGGTGACTTTTAATAAACCCATAACAAACAACAAATTAAATAAGTTAAGGAATATTCTTTTCCACAAAATACATACCTTATCTAGCTTGCATGATTCGAGCAATGAAAGGCGCTTATCCTGAATCCACACCATGATATAAAGATGGAATAATTCTTTTGCATCAACTCCACCTTTGATGGGACTGAAAGGACAGATTGCAACGTTATAAAAAACACTTGTCTGTTTATTAATGTCATATTTTCATGGGAGCTAGATCAAGAACTTGCCTGATGCCCCAGCTCGCAAGGTCCCTCTGAAAATCTGCTGTTGCAATAACAAGTTCTGCAACAGGAGGTGAAGGGCCCGTTGGGGGGCAAGCAATGAGGAAAGCACGCAATCTACTACACAGATCGGTGCTGTATATTGAGGACGACAGATTTGGAAGGTCTATGAAACTGTAAAAAGGTAATTAAAAAGAGAGAGAGAGAGAGAGAGAGAGAGAGAGAGAGAGAGTACTCAATTTTATAAGTCAGATATCAAAATGTGAAACAAAGTATTCATACTATGCTTCTTTTAAAATAAATAAATTCATAAGTACCTTGGAAGTATGTGTTGGTTATGGATCTCAATATCCATTAGGATTTCGTTCCTAAAGTTTGTGCACAAAGACTTCATCTTCTGGTATGCAGTGGACATAGTCAAATTATCCATCAGAGTCCCTTCAGTGTTGTTGCTAATGTATTCATCCGTCTCGGTTAAATGCCTTCTTGATCTCTTTCTTGCAGCAACCTGACAAGCCAGTCGGTCCAGTCCTCTTTAGAAAAGCAAATAAGTACCAACTCAAACAATCACCATAACAGAAACAAAGTTCCTAACCTGGAAATAATGGCACAATGTATTTTGTGCCTCGGGGGACAATATATCATGAAGAAGAGTAAAAAGTTTAACAGCAGGTTCCAGTGCAGGTGCTGCAAGTCCACATGCGGGTTTAAAGACCTCCATAATACCCAAGAGTGCAGATTCGTCCAATGACTTGTAATTTTCGAAAACTAGAGAAAGTATTTGTTCGATTTGATCCTTGGTTTCTCCTAAAATTCGGTTCTACAAAGCAATAAGAAGTTGAAAGATATTTAATGCCAGGGCCCAATAGCAACCATAACAACGACATTAAGCGCGAAAAATGCTTCAATGGAAAGGTTGCTCTGTACCTCTTGATGGCTCAATGTGCTCTTGCTGTGGCCTTTCATGAGAACAGGCGTCAACAAGTCGTAAACCAACGCAAGGCAATCAGCTGTTGGTGTGGCAACGTCCATGACATAAGAAAGGTATCTGTTCAGACATTAGATCATGATTACAATGTAAATCTTGTGAACAAAAATTACTGGTGTAAAATAAAATAGTGCGGGGTTTAACTATTTTCTGACCACAATCCGTTACCTGAGCTTGGTATATACATCAGAAACACCATAGTACACTGCAAACTCTGTTAAAAGCCATTTCCAAGGACCATGCAACAGGAGACTTCTTTGCTGAAAATGTAGAACCTTCATAGCAACTTCTAAAACTAAGTCATATGCAACCGTCTCTGCAACAGAACCGTACTGGAAGGTAGGAGAAAAGGAGGAAAAAAATTAAAACGTTGAGTGACTGATAAATTTTCTTTATCGACCAATAACCAATTACAATGGAGTATTTAGATAACAAAGAAAACCAAGCACATGGCTCCTCATGTCATGTACAAATAATATATAGCAGTTACATACTCTCAAAAACAGGTAGAGATACCGGAGGTCACTTAAAAGACAACTCACTTTGAGATGACTATTATCATCTGAACTTGTTGAGTAAATTATATAAAGCTGTAGCTTTCCCACAAACTCATGTTCGGGTTCGCGATAGATAGACCACCAACGTAACTTGTCGGCCTGCATTTCCGCATTAATTAAGAACCTTTAATCAATATCATAATTATAGAAATTTAACGTCATAGTTAACAAGGATCACAAAAAATCTTACCGGGTCATCAGCAATGGTTGCCACTTGAACAGACACACGGCCAAAATGCTTTCCCTTGGAATCTTGGATTTCAACAATCAGATCATCACCCAAGCTATCTGGAAAGCTGTAGAGTGGTCAGAACCTTTCTCTTAACAGATCAGAAACATGAGAATAAACAAGACAAGGGAAGGAGACATGATAACATACAAAACATGAGTTTCCCCAGATCCAGGTTGCAATCTGATGGCATCTTCTTCAGCTGAACTTTTCAGTCTTAAAAAACAAGAGTATGTTTCTGGTGACATTAACAAGCAAAGAGAAAATTAACAGGTACAAAAATAGTAAAGAATGAGAACCATAAGATATCCTCCACACAAAAATACAAGAAACCAAAAGCAAAGTGCAAAAAAATAACCACATACTTCCAACTCACAACAGCCGAAAATTTCAGATCATGTAGATGGTCTAAAACTAATAAAAGAAGGGGTATACCACTATATGTAACAAGAAACGGAAATAGTGAGCGGAGACGACATAATGCAAGTGTGCATCAGCTAAAACAACATGTTTACAATTTAGCATGTGTAAATGAAGATAAGAAAATATATTCAAAGTGACGTGCATAACAGCAGTGATTTTTCATATGCAGAAGAAACAATACATCCTTTCTACTAAGAGGGGGAGAAGTTCCCCGGAATCAGCCATGATTTATACCTTGCACAACTTCATATGATGATGAACTATTACGCAGAGTAGTTACGCCAGTTTTTAGGAGTCCAGACACCTGTTTTATATACTGAGTACCAGCATGCACATAAGCCAAGCTTTGACGTGAAAATGAGCGATTTGCTGGTAGACGAGGAACCAGGCGGATTTTTCGAAGAGCTTGCCATCCAGAAGAGAGTGTTGAGTGGAAGTTGGAGAAGTGATATTTGATGGTTTCCACTTTAACTAACTTTGGTCGGTAAGAAGTAATACTGCAGCCGGTAGGTGGATCCAGAGCCATTTTCACTTTACGCACTGCAAAGGAAACAATAATATCGGTAAAATTTTATAACCAGTTACTTGCAGGGTTAGAATGTTATGCTGGCATTTAACTTTACCTTGCACCTTCATCTTGCCAACCATTTTCTTAGGTTTAGGAGCAGCTTTCTCGCCTGCTAGCTCTGAAGTCTGCTTTTCCAGCAGTTCTTCCTCTGACTGTAGAAGTACTTGCCTTAAACTACAGTTCAAAGAACAAGATTAAACTTTATCAGTAACAGTGAACAACGTAACACTACAAAATAATAAATCACAGACTTTAATTTACAATATTAAACACACACAAAAGAGCACATCATAGTACCGTGCCCTCTATTTAATAGTTTCAAGGGCTTATTGTGCGCGTCCCCTGAACTTTAGTAATTTAGTTCCTAAACATAGAACATGACGTACACCTAATATTATTATTTGAGATCAAAAATCAATCTTCAATTAACAACCATCATATCTGTAAACTGAATAGAAAATATCATTTTTATTTTTATGACAAACAAGGAAAAGTTCCAAGAGAAAAAATAGGTGTAACTAATGCAATTTTCCATTATTTTAACAATATTTTTGCCCAGGGCTATGAGTTCTACGTTTAAGGGAAAAAATTAGTATGTTGTAGCTTATAAGCTGTCCAACCATAATGTTACTTGCTTTCTATTTTTGAAAGGATATAACAGAATACTTAAAAGACTAAATAACTGAAATGATGGCAATCATGGCATGAAGGAGACAAGGCGAGAAAGATGATAAACTCACCCAAATGCGTCCCTTAGTAGAGCACATTCATTCTCCAAAAACATAGGTGCTTCCATGCATTCCATTGCCCAAGCATGAAGACAAAGACGCACGCATGCATCATATGCAACAATAGCATGCCATGGCCCTAACGCACTAATATTGAACAAAATTACAACAGAACGATTAATCAACAAAAATGAATAGTGGAATCAGAAAACTTTACTTCATCAACTTCATCTATGACTATGGTTTTGGTCTATACCAAAAAAGAAAAAAAAAAGGTTTTATTCATAGATACCTTGCATGGAATGTTGGGACTCGAGCTGCTCCGGATGAGGGAGCAGCTTCTGAACCATTAGTACTTCTGAACAGAGAACAAATATGGTTAAATTCATTTATGTACCCAAATGGATGCATGCATGCATGTATATGTTGTCAACGAGTTAAGAAAAATCTGCGACGTATTGTCTCTTAGTAATGTTTTCACAAACGGGCTCTTATGCTTTGTTTTTCAAAGAGTAGCTTTGTTTTTCAAAGAGTACAAAAAAAGAAGCACAGACCTTGCAAACTGTTCAGACTTTCCATTTCCACCTTTAGCCTCTGGAATATCAGTAGTATTTTTTGCTTCAGGCAAATCTGTTGTTTTTGGAGTGCCCTGAACCTTGGAAGCTGGACTACTCTCAGAAGCTACTTTGATTTCCTGAGTAGAGCCACCAAATGGTGGCGCACTGGGAACATCATCTTCATCGGAAAACTTCCCATTCTGCAGCTTTCTCGAATGCAAACCCTGAAAAGTACGTGTATTTTTAGCAACAAAAATATAGTTCCAGTGGATAGTACGAACAGCCACTAACAAGACAAGAACAAAAACAACAAATTTTGCACATACCGAACTCCCGCTTATAAAATAAACAGAACAAAATTCAATATCATGATCATCAACAATCATCCTCAAACAGTAAAACTAATTACATATCCTAAAGCTAACACCTTGACAACTAACAATTTGACAGAATAGAAATGGAAGTATATTATAAGTAGAAGAACAAGACCTTTTCAGCAGCACTTTCCACATTGATTGTGGATGGAATGCTGGAAGCATATCCCTCCGAGAATCTATTCCGTCTGGCAGCACCGCCATTAATGCTTCCCCCAACTTGCGTTGTCGAAAACTCTGAGCTAGCTGCGGAATCATAGGACTCATCCTCCGTAAAGCCATTCTGAGCAACCGGATACCTCCCATTTCCCGCCTCCGCCGCCCTCCTCTGCGCTGCCATAAGATGTTTCGTCAATCCCGCCACTGTCTCCATCGACGATCCAACATCCGAATAAGTATAGTCACTGCTATAATGTGACTGGGAATCCCTCTTCGACGGGTTCCCGTATCTATAGGCAGTCCCATTGGGACGCTGCGGCGACGAATCCAGCGAGTATCTTCCTCCATAAACATCCTCCTCCGAGTCAGTACTCATGTCGTTTTCGGAACCCGACGCGCTGTCATCACGGGGGATGGTTCTAGAAACGGGAATGGCAGTCGCGGGCAAGTGCCCGCTTCGGAATTTCGCCGGCGGGGGGAGACCAAAGCCCCTCCCACCGCCGCGGAGTTGAGACATTGGATCAATACGAGGTCTTAGATTCGTACTAGGAATAGAAACATCCTTCTGTTTCATCATAACAAATAAAAAGTTTGCGTGTGAATTTTTAGTTTTTAAAAGTGCCCAGATGCTAATTCAGTAAGACAAACAAAACTAAATTAAAAATAACAAAAAAAAAAAAAACAGAGAAATGAGAAAAAAGTTCTGACCTCTCTAACCCAACGAAGAGCACTTCTGTCAAGTCCTTCAGTGAACATTTTTTTTTTTTTTGTGGGAAGTTCTATAATCTTTCTTTACCTGCACAGCCAGAATAAAAATTCAAAAAACCCACAAGAAGCCAAACAAATCAAACATCAATATTCAATCCAAAAAAAGAAAGAGAGAGAGAAAAGAAAAGTACTACATTCTTTTGAAGGGAAAAAAACAGGAGCAACGAGCTCACATATGATTCGAAGTGATGCGTCTGTTTTGGATTTCAACTTCACTGCCCAAAACGAGCTGAAGAAGAACGGCAATGGCGAGAGTCTGATCGGGAAAGAAAGGAGAGATTTTGAAAGTGAAATCAAGCTATGAAAAAAGAACAGAAGAACATTAAAAAAACCGAAAAACAAAAAGAAAGATTTGCTTCTCTCAAAAGCTACTATATTCAGCTGAAAGAGACCCAGAACACTCTTCTTTTTCTCTCTCTAGCTTAATGCAAATCTGTGGGGGCGTTTGGTGAGAGTACTGTTTTTTGCTGAGAGGCAAGCAAAAAAATAGTTTTCTTCCTTTTTTTTTTTTGAGAGAGAGAGAGAGAGAGAGAGAGAATTGTTTCCTTGTTTTTTTTTTTTTTTTTTTTTTTTATATATGGAATTGTTTCCTCGTTTTAGCGTACACGAAAATGTTCTTTTTCCTTAATTTTTTTTTTTTTTAGTCTTAAGATTTCTCACTTTCAAAATTTTCCAACTAAGGAAGACAATATAATACTGTTAACAAATGAACGTTTCCAACACAAAACGGCAACTTATGACCATGAGAAACAATAAATGATAAATAACTAAAAAACCCAATTGGTTCTATTTCTACTAATAAGATTTTATCAAATATTTTAATTAATATGAAGAGTCCGAAATCCTTATTTTTAAGGAAAGAAAAATCCGAAATACTAGAAAGCAAGTCCGAGAATAAAGAGCACGTAGATGGCCCATAAAAGTAACGGGAAGTATCTTAATAAATAATTAATGTGTGAATTTTTTTATTAATGGTACTTTAGAAAACTAAAATTAAATTGGTCGAACGTTGTAGTGGGGACGCTTTTACTCTAACTATTTGCCGCTATTATAGAAATAAAATAATAGTCACATGCGGTCGTGGGTCCCAACTAAAACTATTGCCCATCTTTGTGTGTTTAGTATAAAAATTCGTATCATGATTTAAATCATAATTCGTTATTTATTATAATATTTTTTTTTATAAAAAATATACATAAATTAAAAATAATTTTAAATTATGATTTTAAATCCGTGAACTAAATATCCATAGTTATTATTATTATTTTTTAAATCTTCTACTTTGCTTTTTTAGCACTGTGTGCCTCTTACTAAAAAAGGAAAAAAATTAATTTTTTTTAATGACAAAAACCATTACAAACGTTTTTTTTTTTTATGGGACCATTACAAAAGTTAATAAGCCATAATCAAAACAAAACAAAAAATAAAGACGTTTCTCCGTCAAAGGAAAGTACCAAAGTTCAAATTTTTTTTCAAATTAAAGCAAGAGTCCACTTTGGACCCCATTTCAACACCCTCTCGTGATTTTCTTACCCAACCAACCAATCAACTTGTTCTCCAATGAGTGAGTTTTGCGCCCTCTATATTCCATCCCATTTTCAAATCTCACAAAATACAAACAAAAATATGGATTTTACACCTTTTTCTTTCTTTTGTGTACTGCAGATCTTCCTCAAAAATGCATCACCACCGTTAGCGTCTCCTAGAGGGGCATTTTAGGGCTAATGGGCTGAGTGGGCCCACAGCCGAGCACCCCCCACACCCGCCCACCAAATCCTCTCCAGGGAGACAGGTAGAACATGCACAACACAAATATTGTTGAAGAATGCCTACATCCAAAGGTATGACATTGACTCCTTGGTCGTAACTGAAATTTCTCCTCTTTTCTTTTCTTTTGGATCACTAAAAATAGTGAAATTTCTTTTGAGTTCATTTCATAAATGGTCTTTGAGATTTACCTTTAATCTCATTTTAGTCTTTGACTTTTTAAACGTCACAGTTAGTTCCTGAAATTTTATTTTGTTTTAATTTTAATCCTCATGTTGACTAAGTGTTAAAAATTAATAGAATCTGTATAAATTAAGGACTAAAATTAAAAGCAACTAAGATTTTGATACTATAAAAATTAACTTTTATTTTTTCAAATTGTTTTTCCCTGAAATTTTATATATTTCCAATTTTAATTCTTAATTTTCACAGATTCCATCAAATATTTAACATTAAACTAACAAAATGATTGAAACTAAAACAAAGTAAAACCTTAAAGACTAATTATGAGACATTTTAAAAATCTGAGACCAAAATGGAATTGAGGGTAAACTTGAAGGACCATTTGTGAGATAAACCTTTTTTTTTTCTTTTCAATCACCGAAAAAAGACTGTCTCTAGTAGGCCGTCTTAGTAGTATGACCAATTTTTTAACTGTTAAATCTGATTAAAATCAAATGAAATAAAAAAGGTATACAAAATAAATAAATTTTAATACAGATCTGACGATTAAAAATAAATAATTATATTTTTCTAATACTAAGAAACTTGCTAATAAAAGAGCAATAATTAGATTTTCATATGGAAATTGATAATTAATATCAAATTACACTTGAATTGTTCACATTTAAAAAAAGGAAGAAATTACACTTGAATTCGTTAAAATGAAAAATCCAACTTAGTTGTCTTGATGCCTGATGGCTTTAATACAAATTGATGTTTGTTGATATAAAACAATGGGTAAATGAGATCTACATAACAAGTGCTCATATAAAAATAAATAAATAAATAAATAAAAATTCTAAAAAAATAGAAAATTTACCCTTAAAATGTATAAATCTGCACTTTTACTCTTTATTCTTGATAAATATCATTTTATTAGTGTAATTATTTAACTAAAAAATTATAAATAAAAAATAAAAATCCTAACACATGCACTTTCAAAAGTATTTATCAAAATTATCATTGATTCTATTCACCAAAACTTATTCCACAATAAATTATAGCTCTCCCATGAGGCTACTATTTCGAAAAGCACAGGTATCACCGAGTATGACAAAAGAAGTGAATACAACATGGAAACAAATGTTTCGGACAATCACATACAGAGGCAAGAAACCTATTAGAAACAAAGTTTATAGATTTATCTCTCTCTTATTTGTACAAAACATCGAAATTAAATGGTATTTTATTTCCACCTTAACTTTACCCAAAAAAAAAAAAAAGAAAAAAGAACGCACGAGTTCACACAAACATTGGAAGATAGGACAAAATGAAGACCAAATTATTTGAAATTTCCTTTTGGGTTTAAAAGTCAAAACACATGCATAACATGTGAAGATGAACTAAGCATACAACTCATCCACATTACACTCCCCAAGGAAAACTTTGAAGCTCCGCGGTGACCCGCAACTGCCTTCGGCGATGAGCGCTCTGTCATTGCTAGCCATGTGGGCTATGATCTTGTAAATCATTTCGATCTGAGACAATAAGGTTCAAAGGGTTAGCAAAGAAAGTAATTAAAAGAGCCTTTTACTGACATGTCGTGCTAAATTGCATTGTATTGTATAGTATTTGATTATTGCATAGACGTGTAATAATCGACATTATGCAATACAATATACGTTGACATGCCAGATAAAGGCGAAATGGTTTCTGAAAACACAGGATATCAGTATATGTACATCTTCAGGAGCATGGCAACGTTCGGCTACTTCTTCAAGAGTCAATGGTTCAACGGGCTCTTTACAGCTGAAAACAGAGTAATGTAAAAGGTGATAGGTCAGTAACAAGGAAGTCTATATTCAGCTATGAACCAGGAGAATAAGCATTTACTAGTATTTCACGCATTGTAACATCAAAGAAATAACCTGTCCAAATAATTATATGGTGCCCACGGTACTTCTATCCTAATGATAGTATACCTTTAGACAATTCTGTAAGACTTTTGCAAACAAAAACCTGTATTTTGGGTATCATACCTGGCCTCATTGAGTACTGCCAAAACCCGCTTCTGAAGAGCTAATACTTCTCCAGCTGCTTTCTTCCCAGCTTCCACGCCTGTGGAAACAATTGACGCAGGCGCAAAAGGGAGATGAAAAGGAAGAGAAAAATTTAGTCAGATTAAGAAAACACACATTAAGAAAACACACATTAACTTGGTGAATAACACGTACCAAGTACATGGTACAAGAAAATATCTAAATACAAACTTCTATCGACAGCGTAGGAATAGGATATGAATCATGAATACTAACCAGGTTGGTGGTAGGCATTAATGTTTACAAGTGAGGCATATATCCCAACTGCTCGCTCATAAAGCGCTATTAGAGCACCCACAGATCTAGGTGTTACTTCTTGGACAGTAACTGTGATGGACTCCCTGTTGTTGGCGTATAGAGCTGACCTTGTTCCCTGTGAAAGATTTAAATTTTGTATGTTATAAGGGGAATAAAAAACACGGCAAGCAACCACGTGGTGGCGTCTAATGAACCCTCCCTGCAATGAATATTACCTGTAGCATTCCGAAAAGATAGTCACCACATGTAACACCAGGCTCAAGCTCCCAATCGTGACCCGGGGGCCTATCACATAGAACTTCAATGAAAGTCACAAAGAAATTGTGCACACCTTCTCTCAGTTGCTGTATGTAGCTGCCAAAAAGAGGGGTCACATTAGGCCAACCATAACATGCAGCAAAAAGTAATATGTATACACATGACCCGTTCATTTCACCGATTCGAGTTTAGAATTCGAGTTTTGTTACAGTAAAAAGCTCTCAGAAACACTCACATCTAACTTTTTTGTTACAGTAAAAAGCTCTCACATAAAGTCACATCTCAACTCGAATTAAAAACTCGGATTAACGAACTAAACAAGCGCTAAAACAAGAACGGAAACTCACGCATGCTGATCTGTGCTTCCTTTATTCCCATAGACAGTTAATCCTTGTTTTACCTGCGAGATCATAAATTAGTTTCTTTAACCAATTTAAAGTTTCTCGGTTATAACATCTAAAATGCTGCACTTGAAATCTATTATGCGAAATGAGTGAAATTGTACATGCTGTTACTGTTACCCACTCAAAAGGTGAACTATTACAAATAAAAGCACTACACTTATTTGTAATACATACCCGATTACCATCAAGGTCAAACTCATTCCCCAGAGATTCCATAACAAGCTGCTGCAGATACCGACTAAATAACAATAGGCTGTCTTTATAAGGAAGGACAACCATATCCTACAGAAAGTCCAAGAGAAGGAAAGTCGGTAGATATAAATACGCACAATGCTAGCTAACTAGAAATCAAACCAAAAAATAACAAAATTCAAAAAATTAAAATAGAGTAAGCAATTCATACCTTAGATCCTACTCCGTCAGAAGCCCAATACCAACACAATGCGAGTAATGCTGCAGGGTTCTTTTTTAGCTGAAAAAAAACAAGAACTACTTATGATCCACAATCAGTTACGGATTTTCCATATTCTCAGGCAGGCAAAAGCTAAAATATAAAACCGACTATGAAATCAGACTGCATTCAAAATGGCACTAGTTAGCTTCCAATACACAACAAACCAAAAAGGATGATGTTGGTTAGATGTTCAAGTGCTCATGCTAGCAGAACTAAAAACTATGGAAGCCAAACATATAGAAAGGAAATAATAATAATTAAAAGGAAGAAAAGAAAAAAGCCAAATGTTTATGGTCTATGGTTAATAGTAGGAAAATCAGATTAAATAGGTTTTATCCTTACATCAAGTTTAGAAGACTCTACAGAACATATCATTACATCTAGTTTAAAAGACTCTCATGAAACATATGAACGAACTGCTGCTCACCACAGTCGCTCTGTTTGCCTCATCCATCAATGCTGCACCGGCAAGCATTTCTCTAATGTCAATTCCCTGAAGAACGGATCACATTCAGAATCACAAATTTTTTGTTTTTTAATCATTACTAAAGGGGGAAAAAAAATCTGGTATGATCAAATAAAGGATGCAAGGTCACCAACCTGAAGTGCTGCTGGAAGGAGACCAACAGCCGACATTTCAGATGTTCTACCACCTACCCAGTCAAACATGGGAAATCTAGCTAACCAGCCCTCGATTCTTGCAGTGTTGTCTAATAATGAATTCTCTTGTGTTATAGCGACACCCTGAATAAGAAATGAATTAAGAAATACATATACAAGTGCACAGTGCATGCATATAAATTGACATATGTCTAAGTCATGAGCCGTCTTTACTCTGCAAATCTACCTCTACATAGCACCAATAGAGACTCATACATCTGTAATAGTGAAGCGGAGGAAAAATTAAACAAGCAGAAAGAAAACCTGAGATTAAGACCTGTTTTGAAAAATCCAGGCTGGTGTCACGAAAGGCCTTTTGTACTTCCAATAAACCATTTCTAGTTTCAGGAGTTCCTCCACTCTGAGGGAAAAAAATAGCATTGCATTAGAAACATGCATATACAATCCATAACAAAATTACACCAGAAAACAATATGATGCATACACATGGCATCACACAAAAGTTGAAACAAATTCATCAAGTAAAAGATTTCCAGAGGCCCAGTTCGGAAACTTGAGAATGAAGAGGAAAGTATGCCTTGAAGCTACTTTTGTCCTCTTCACAATTTTACATTATGTACTATTGTCCTCTTCACAATTTTACATTATGGTGAGCTACTATAAATGCTAGAATAAATCAATGACATGGATACTTAAGTCTTCAACTACATTTTAGCTTTAAAGTATATCTAAAGGAGAAGAACAAAAAGAAGAGGCAAATAAAACATTCTTGTGAACCTTTGAAATGACTATGACAAGTGTAGACGCCAACTCAGGACCAAGCTGCGCAATTTGATGATCAATTCCTGCTGGGTCGGTATTATCGATGAATCTTATCTGCCAAAACAACAAAATCAATAACTAAATGTTCAATCTAAGAGAAAAAAAAGAATTCCTGAAAGCTAGATCAATACTGTATTAGAAGTTAATTACGTACCTTAAGAGGAGGATTATCAGGAGCTAGTGCCTCAGCAACAAACTGTGGCCCAAGCGCAGAACCTCCAATCCCAACAGAAAGTATCTGAGTAAATCGACCCTCTGGGGAAGAAGGTGGCTTAATCTTCAACAATTAACATCAAAATCAACCACAAGAACCATACTTGGCAATACAACGCACTTAAAAGCAAAAAACTAGTAATTGGGAAAAAGTGCGAAGAACTGACCTTACCGGAGACGACGTCGCCTGCGAAGTCACAAACGGCATCGAGCGTGGTCTCAATCAGCGACTTGAGACGCGAGGTGGGAGCGAGGTGGGGACTCCTGAGCCAGTAATGGCCGACCATGCGGCCCTCATCGGGGTTCGCAATCGCCCCCTTCTCGAGCTCCTCCATGGCCCGGAACGCCGCCTGGAACCGAGGCTCCATTTCGGCCACGAACTCGTCCGTGAACCCGACCCGGCTCACGTCCAGGAAAAGTCCTAGCTCCTTGTGCTGGTACAGCCAGTCGACGTACCTCAGCCACAGCGCCCTTGGGTCCTTCTCCAGACCTTTCTTCTTCACCTTCGTCGGCGCCGCCGTCTCGTTCTTCAAAGCGCCGTCATCCGAGAGCTCGGAAGAAATCTCCCGCGCGACGGAGTGAACCGGAGGAATTCCGATTCGGTGCGTGCGAATCGGAAACGACACCATATTTCGCCGGAGCGAAGTGGCGCGGAGAAGGGGCTTTAGGCGGGGCTTGACCGACGGAGAGGACGAAGAGCAAATTCCGGAGATTGAAGCCATGGAAGCTACAGACAGAAATCGGAAATGGAAAGTCGGCGGCGATCACGACGGCAAGGAGGCGAAGAAGGTTTTTTTTTTTTAGTTAGTCCATAGATTCTATGTGGGCGTTAGAGAGAGCGAGTTGTTGGAGCCTTGGAGGGTGTTTGTTGTTTGTTCGAGTGGGGTTTTTGTTCTTACGTGCGTTGGAGTTGGTTCACACGTTGATCGGTTGGAAAAATTTCTGTCTTCTTTTTGTTTGACGGGAATGAACTTGCTTTGACGTTTATATTACGGAAATGCCCTCGCACCACGGGCATTGTCCAGTGTCTACTTACTTACCCGTGCCCCTCGGGGTTATCATGTGAGTTGCGCAAAAAAAGAAGTTATATGGGCCCGTTCACTTCGCTGATTCGAGTTTATAATTTGAGTTGAGATGTAATTTTATGTGAGAGTTTTTTACTGTAGCAAAAAAGTTAGATGTGACTGTTTCTGAGAGCTTTTTACTGTAGCGAAACTCGAATCGGCGAAATGAACGAGGCAATTGTGGGTTAAAAAAAAGCCAAATGGATAGAATCTGGGGACGAAAATAATGACTTTAAAAAGATCAAAATAAATAAATAAAAATCTAAACTGCTTCACTGGGGTTGTGACGGCGCCTAGGTAGGGAAATAGTTTGCGAAGCTCCCTGGAACGGACGGCGGCGATTTGAGTGAAAACTTACGACGTCAATTGTTATCGGTTATAGACCGACCATAAATTCTTGATTTACAAAAAGTTAAGGAATGTTTATTTTTTATATTTATTTATAATTTTGAATCATGATTTATAATTTTTTATAATATTTTTTTTATAAAAAATACATGTAAAATAAAAATAATTTTAAATTATAATTTTAAATTTATGAATCAAATGTCACCAAATAATTTAACGTGAAAACTTGATGGAGGAACAAAATAACAAAAATTTTTTTGCTTAATTAGACTACAAACAGCAAAATACTTCACCTAATTAGACTTAACAATTGAAAAGAAAACTTCGAAGTCATTAATTAGACTACAAACAGCAAAATACTTCACCTAACTGAACTTAACAATTGAAAGAAAACTTAGAAGTCATTAATTAGACTACAAACAACAAAATACTTCACCTAATTGGACTTAACAATTGAAAGAAAACTTCGAAGTCATTAATTCTCAAGTCGGCAAAAGTGCATGAATGATCGCGTTTCCCCTATTTATGAGCGTTGGGGCGTGAACAACAAATTACATTTATTTAGAAAATATTTGGTTGATGGATTAAGAATTATAATTCAAAATCATTCTCGATTTATGTGTATTTTTTGTGAGAGAAAACACTGTAACGAGTCACGAATCATGATTCGAACCATGACACGAATCCTTAAACCAAACGCACTCTTAATCTGATCCGTTCATTTATAACCACCTAAACTTATATGTTTATTCATTCTCATGCTGTCGGTACTTCTTTCTGCTTTCATTTCACTTTCCACATAGAAATTCTTCTAGTTGTGTTATGCTTTTAGCCTTTTGCGGGCTTGTTATTTTCCTCAATTTCTGTTAATATTTGGGTCTGTTTAGTTCACTGATTCGAGTTTTTAATTCGAGTTAAGATGTGACTTTATGTAAAAAAATTTTACTATAGTAAAAAAGTTAGATGTGACTGTTTCTGAGGATTTTTTACTGTAATAAAACTCAAATTTTAAACTATAAAATAAACGAAACTATAATTTCATCATTTCGTGTTCCTTGAAAACGTTTATATTTTATCCTTTATTAAAAGTCATTCCCGCATTTAAATTAACTTCTTTATCAAAACTCCCTTGTGTCGTCGAAGTGCATTGATGTAGAAAAACGCTACTTTTTTTTTTTATAATAGCTTTTTAGTATAACACGATCGAAAAGTTTAACAATGACACTTTTTTAATACCAAGCCCTAAGGTCTAGCCTACTCCTTTATCGATACCCAAGCCCAAATAAACACCTATTTTCTCCATCAAACCATTTAATTTCTCCTTAAGAATTGTAACAAATGACAGTTATTAGAAACTAATTGTAGTTAATAAATAGCAATGCTTTTTCAAAAATACAGTAAATGACACGTTTTCCTTAAAACAAAACTTTATATTCCAGGAATATCCCAATCATCTTCTTCATCTGTTACTTTTCTCTGCAACAAGACAACCAAACCCTATATATATTATGATATGCATCGCCCCGTGATCATCGCCTGAGAAAAAAGAGTAGTAGTACCGCTGGAGAAGATGGACCAGAGACAAAATCGTCGACAGAGCTTGCAGATAGGTTAGAGATCGAGGTTACGATGGAGCTCACGTTTCATCATGACAATCGTCCATGAAGAGAAAACACAACAGAACCGCTGTCACCGCTGAACTTGCGTAGAGAAGAGCAATCGTTGCAAACTTCGTCGCCGATAAGAGAGAGAGAGAGAGAGAGAGAAAGTTAGCGAGGGGAGAAATAGTGAGAGAGATAGAGCAGAGGGTGTCATAGATAGAAAGAGAAAGAGAAAGAGAGAGGACTCGACGGATCGGGTGACAATATTGTTTTGCTAATTCTTGATATTCTAAATCCAAAATATGTTATTAATTTCTTCACGCCAAAAGTATAATTATTAATTTTCATTCTTATGACACGTTTATTTACGCATAATCGAATAAGCATGAATCGGAATAGGCAAGATTCAGAGTGGGTAGAATTCAGAGTGAAGAATCGGAGTCAGAATAAACTGTTTACTTACACTCAGAATCAGAATAAAAAAATATAAAAATACTAATATACCCTTTAAATCAATTTGATATTTTCAATTTAAAAAAATAGATTATATACTTATTATATTAAAATTAATCATAATTAAAATATTTAGTGTAATAATTGGGTACTAAAATAATAAATATATGTTGCATTTATTATTTTTTGAATTTTATTTTGAATTGTGTATTTATAAGTAAAATAAGTGCATGATAGTAAATTTATATTAATATTAGGAATGAGAGTTTCAATCCCAAGCGGGGTATAAGAATGTCAATCACATTCCTCAATCTAAAATTTGAGTGGGACCCACCAATCTCACTCCCATTTCAGGATAAAAAAGAGCAAGTAAACATGAGATTGACTTCAATTCTTCAATCATGGTAAGTAAATATGTCATTAATATGTTATTTCCTTCCTAGTTTATCCACCTGTCTTTCTTCAATATTTTCAGGTTTCTTTTCATAATAAGGCAAACAATGGTTGTTTTTTCTTCGAGCCTTTTGGGCCTATTTGATCCCTATACATCGTTAGAGATTTAGTTTCAGTTTATTTCACCGATTCGAATTTAAAATTTGAGTTTTGCTACAATAAAAAACTCTCAGAAACAGTCACATTTAACTTTTTTACTATAATAAAAAAATCTCACATAAAGTCATATATCAACTCAAATTAAAAATTTGAATCAGCGAACTAAACAGACCCTTAGAAAGCTCGGTGTAGCTATCTCCCACATTCAGCTAAGTTTCTGATGAGGTTAGTGATTAGTCCATGAAAATGCACCCTAAATACTATTTTTTATTTATATAATATTAAAATATTTAAGTTTTAATTAAACAATTCTAATATTTTTATTCAGAATATTTTTAATTGGAATTTGTATAGTTTTTGCTTAATTATTTACAGATGAAAAGCAGTATAAAAAACTACACAAGAAGAAGCCATGAAAGTCATATTTTCAACCAATCCGAGCCAATCAAAGAGAGAGCCACACCATCCACTTCCTCCAACCAAGCTTTGACACGTGTCTACAAAGGTGTTGAATCCAGATTTTTTCTCCGCGAATTGCCTGATTTCCTCCTCAAATCATATATTTGATTTCTCCTAATTTATGTGTAATTTTATTTTCTTTTCTCTTCTTTTGTATTTTTCCATTTTTGATTATTCATTTCCTTATTTGACAGACAATATTTGAACACTATAAATAGGGGGTTAACCTAAGGTTTGGATTCTCGACACCTTACCGTTTTTACTACTAACTTTTCTTCACACAAGTCTTCTCTCCTTTTTATTTGCAACAAAGTCTATAAAAACTCTTCTTTTTTTTCAATTTACTTATTATTTATTTTTCTCTAACGTTCTTATTTTGCTAATCTTTCTTGTTTATTTTATCACTTCTATGTGGATATGAGTTAGCTATGCCATCAACTAGCTAGAGATTGTCACATTCACCATGCAGCCATGACAAAGCCATTGAATCAACCAGACCCCAACTCTTTTTTATTATGATAAAGTTCGATTTGATATTTAGGATTATACACTACTATGTATATTTGTTTGCTTATTATGAAAGAATCCCCTTTTTAATATGGTTTAAGGACCAACCATAAACAATAATTTAAATAGTTGAAATTTGGGGACAAAAACAATGGATTTTTTTTTATTTTTAAAAATTACAATATGCTTTCGAGGGGTGACAACGTACCTACATTGGGAAATGGTCACGAAGCTCCTCAGAGCCAACGAAAATTACAACGTCGATTATGGACTAAGGTCGAATTTCCAACTTGGCAAAGTGAGGCAATTCGACGTGGAAAACAATATATTTTAATTTGTTGGATTGTTTTACTTTTAAACCGATAAAGAAAACTATTATTGATACCCGATTTTGTATTAGGCCCATTCAAGTGTCCAGACCCAATCATAGCGTCACGCGACGTTATTGAGCTCGCTTCGTGGACTCAAGCCAAGCTCGGAGAACTCTAGTGGGTTGTGATTTGGCGAGTCATGTGTGATCAAGTATGCTTGTTTGTCGTTTAATTTGATTCAATTTAAATCCCACTTAGAGGGTTTTCAGAATTAATCAGATTAAATACAAATGAGTGATGGAGAATTCCTAAAAGGCCTTCCTCCTATCCTTTTGAAAGCCAAAAATCCCTAAGTCCATGCCTCATAACCTCTTTCTCTTCGTCAAGGTTGATTCTCAGTGTTTTATCTCCAACGGAAACTCTACCTGCGCCAGACATGCCTAATGAAGGCTCCCTCAGTGGCAGACATGTCTCCTGGAGCATCCTCTTCATATCCAAGTATGCTTAACGGAGCTTTTTTCGTGTCAGGCATCCTTCCTTTGGACCTCTTCTCGCCTAGCTCATAATCAGAGCAATCTTCGCCTGGAGCATGCTCACCCTTCGGAGCAGCTTCACCTGGAGCATCTTTCGTTTGGAGCACGCTCATCGTTGGAGCAACTTTCATGTCAAAGCCAACTTGACGGCAGCTTATCCAACATTGTGTAAACCATCTCTGACAAGGTATGGCATGCAATCAGACCTCCGAAAGAAGAAGTCAACAGAGCATGAAGTTGAGTCAAACACTCTTGAGAATTTCAGACCTTGAAACGCTTCACGTCAGCTTCAAATCTGAAACTTTGCCTCCAAGTCTTTCCATTTTTGGATCTTTCCTTTGTCAATCTGGAAAGTCACCTGACCACTTTGCTCCCAAAGGAATTGCGTGTGCAGGTCTCTGTTAGAAAGCCGCCGATTGGGCTTCGGAGGAGCCACCATGAACCTTTCTTTCCATTTCCGGGCCAGCTCTTTTTCAACCTCAAAAAGGCTTTTGGTAACTTTGCTCCATTTAGATCGCGTATGCATGCTTCCTTGAGAACGCCGCCAATTCACCCCTAGAGCAAGTTCCCCGAAGTCTTCATTCCATTTTCGGCTAATCTCCTCTTCAACTCCGGAAAGGTGTCAAAAGGTTTTGCTCCATCGGGATTGCTTGTGCAGGCGTCCGTCAGAACACGTTGTACGAACCTCCGGAGTTGCCACCAAAATCCTACAAACTTCTCCTATAATTTCCCTCATCTTCCTCATTCCAAATGAATTGAAGACCCGAAAACTATGAGCCCCCCTTTTTTGAATCCTATCATCTTCCACAAGCTCTCCCATTTTTCTCATATCACTCTCTCTAGACTTCTTCAGTCTCTTGCTACAGAGACTTGAAGTTTTTCATGTTCTTTAAAGTTCTTCAAAGCTTCCAAGTGTTGACAGTCTTGGAAACTCTCCCAAAACACTTCTCGATCCATTTCCACCACCATCACAAAGTTTTTCGAAGTTTCTTCACACATTTTCCGACAACGTTCAAGTCTTCATTTTCGGGGACACTTCCTCTCACCGTCGGAGCAAGTGCTCCGAGTGTCCTCACTCCCAGAGCAACATGCGCTGCTCTTAGAGTTCTTTTCACCAGAGCCTTATCCACCTCACGAACTTTACTCTCACTCTCCTCCAATCCTTATCCGCCACTTGAGTCACCATCTTCGCTCCTGGAGCAGCCCGCGCTTGTCTCTAGAGCATTGCTCTATCAAGGCACCTTCAGCCTCCTTTTCTCCATCTCTATCAACTACTTGGTAGCACCTCTCACCATTCTTCATCTCCGGAGTCTTTCATATGTGTTTGCGGATTCTCTAACATATTTTGTAGGGCATTTTCATCATTTCGACAACAAAGAAGGTCCTAGGACATGCTCATTCGGCTTAATTTGGGCCTAACCGACCCCACTTATTCGTCGGAGGTTCCTCCGTCATCATCCACATTGAAGCTTGACCACGACGGATCCGCTTCCAATAAACCGTGTGTTTACGCGTGTCAACGCCTGACACGTTAATCCTCCGAATCTACCGGACTGCGACAACCTTTTTAATATATAGTAAATTACACATGACCATAGCGCAATACATAAACTTACTAATAATATGTCAAACTTAATTAAGAACTCGAAAACAATATATGTTTAAGACATCATCATTCTTCTATTTTTAGCGAGCACAAACATACATGTGAAATATTAGTGCGAGAGTGATATGTGTATATTGATGAGAGAGTGATATGCGTCGAGAGTGATATGTGTCTATATTCTAGCGTCATAAACCCTATAAATTGCTTTTTAGAGATTGCATTTTGCAATTTATTGTTCTGAACAATCTCTTCTTCATTTTGGCTGATATTATATATGTAAATTTTTTTCTCAGTATATGTATATATCTATACGACATATGTTGTAGCAACTCTTGTTATAATTATTATTATTTTTTTCAGAAAAAGCAAAAACACAGGCACGCTACCTTTGCCATTAGCATAAGCATATTTTTATTATTTATTTCTAAGACAAAATTGATAGCTGTTCCTTGATATTTAAATTGATTGAGCTAAATTGTACAAACGTAGAAAATTCGTAATTGAATATGAGATCGACTCGTCATTTTGAATTAAATTAAGTTAGTGTTAAGGTTAAATTTCATTATCCATTTCTCACCGCATATGTGTCATCACGTGTCTCGGATAATAAGATCAAATTATGAAATCGTTAGTTAAAATAGGCTTCGAGCAGTCGGTTGCTTGCGGAGTCCCAGCGTTGTCTGAACGACTAATCCAACAGCTCACCAGACGAGCAGTCAAACAAACATGCTAGCTCAGCATTCGAAAATTAAGTATGAAGATCTCATCTCTAGCAAGGATATTTGACATTAAACCACGGGATCACGTCCAGAAAAACGAAGGGGAAAGTTAATCATCCTACATGTTTGCTCCATAAGCATCATCCCTATAAGAAAGATTTTTTAGAGGATCATCAATCAAAAGTCAAACAGGAAACTACCCAAAAGCTTATTTTCAGCCACCAAGAGCCTATAAATGCATACCATAGGCGTCCAAGACAGGGGTTCACGCATTCCTACAAACGCTTTCATCCCTCCAAGCACATTTACTCTCTTTTTACATACTTTTTAGTATTTTTCTCATGCTGTTTCTTTTTATATTCACATAGAGCACTATTGTAATCATCTTCTTCAGTCATAGTGAAACTATTGAAGATCCTACAGTTGACGTACATTGAGTTATCAGGAGAACTATTATAACATCTCTGTGTCCCTATTTCTTTTATTTTTCTGTTGATTTATTTCATTGCTTACGTGATACTAACATCATCCTCCGAATTCAATTATTAACCCTCTAACAAATTTAATTTTAGATTTCACCCTCTACCGTTAATAGATCTTTTTTCTTTTTGGCTGAATTTTTAAGTGTTGTAGATATGAGTTGAGAATCAATATCCATACGCATAGATGCATTGTCTTTTGAATTATGAGTTCTTCGTTTGGTGAATTTTTGAACTGAGTTGTGTCATTAAACGGTGGAGTTCACTTTTGTGGCTAAACAAGCTTTTTATTAGAGCAAGGAATGGGACACAGATAAACAGTCCAGTGAGAGATGATAGTATTCACCGTGCGGAACCGTCCAAAGATGGCGCCGATGAAGAACAAGAATTAGGGATGAGGCAGACGGAAGGTGGCGACAGGAGAAGCACTCCGCCGCGCCATCGTCCTAATATTCATATATTATATAGTATATAAAATAAATATATTTAATATTAACTTTTTAAATATAATTAATTATTTTGTGGCTTTATTGTTAACTTTGGTTTGTATGTGTTTAGAATTCAGTTTGTATTGTGGAACCTTTGCTTTGGTTAAGATTTGTTGTGAATTTCAACTTTATTTTTTTTAAATGAGATTTCTGTATTTGAAAAATAAACTATTAGTAGATTTTTATTTTTTAATTATTAGATTTGTATTAAAAATGGTACGTTTTACATTTTTTTTTTATTTTTAATGTGATTTTGATAATATATTAAGCTCTATTATATTTTAAAATATTATAATTTTAAAATGTATAATTATATTAAATGAGAAATAAAACGGGTATTGAGAGGATTTTGATTTTACCTCTCCTTAAGAAGGATGGGAGACGGGAGTGGGGATGATCATTTTCCGCCTCCAGCCCATCCTATTTCCATTCGTAAGTGGAGTTTTATTTTCCTTGCTTTTAGAAGGGCTTTTTTCTCTTGGAAAAATTAACTTCCACAGTCGAGTTTACTTTAGAAAGATTACAAAGAATTATTTCACCATTACAAATACATTAGATAAAACTTTTAATTTTGGAAGGTTTTTGTTCTTTTTTAAATTAGGAAAATTGATCAAGCATCTGCTCAGACAACAAGGCACTATTGCAAGTCCAAGTCTTTTCTTTTTATCCTTGTTTTTTGTGGAATTGTTACTTGCAGTTGGAAAATATATTTTTAATGGAATTTTGCTGAAAAAAGATAATACTGATTTTCAAAATCCCTCCTCTAAATTAATAATAGCAGATTAAAAAAAAATTAAATTTAGTTTATTTATTTAGTTTTTGGTGCTGTATATGATATAACAAATTAGAAGATAGTTTTTATTTTTATTTTTTATTTTTATTTTTATAACTTCTTGGATAACATTTTAAGGCAGTATTTATAGTAGGAAAAGTTTTTAAGTAATACTAAATGCATACTCTATTACAGATACTATTTTAAATTTTTAATACGTGTCATCCTCACTTTTTCAAATAAAAAAACTTAGGGGATGTTTGGTAGAGGGATTCGTTTCCTGATTCGAATCATGATTCGTGGTTCGCTACAGTATTTTCTCTCACAAAAAATTTACGTAAATCAAAAATGGTTCGAATCACATGGTTTGAATCCTCTAACTAAACGTCCTCTTAATAACAAGTCATTCTTTTTACACTTAATTATAAGACTGTCATTCGTTTCTTTTGCTCCTAAATCTATCGACTTTACACTTTCCAGTCTAAGGGAAAAATAAGAAAAAGAGCTCAGAGATTTCATAATAAGAGAGAGAAATCTTATTCTCCATGGGCATTGGAAGATATTGATCTAAAGCAGCTGCGGCTTTCTTGTTGACGGCTTCGTTGGTTGCTTGCTGAACAGGTCAGGAAGCGAAAGCTCATTGTGATTCTCTTGATAAGAAGCCGTTGTAAAGATATATAAATTGGTGTTGTAATATTATTATTATTTTTTTTTTTGGTGTTGTGATTCGGACAAGAAGTCAGTCTTATTTTACGTTTGGTTCATAAATTAGAATTATTTTCGATTTACGTGTATTTTTTGTGAGAGAAAATACTGTAACGAATCACGAACTATGATTCGAATCAGGAAATAAATCCATCTACCAAACATCACCGGCTTGCATTGCATAAAAACTTCTAAAGTATATATTTTGCTCTTTGTTTTTAATCTTTATTATAGATGGTTTTTTTTTTTTTTGATGATTTTATGCTCCATTCCTAAGGTATATATACTGCTCTAGCTTTTTCTTATTCTTTGTTGTCGATGGTTTTTTCTTTTTTTCTTTTTGAAGTTATTGATATATATTTTGCTTAATTCTTTGAATTAATATTATTCATTTTGATAATTATGCTTCATTCTTGTTATGCTTCGTTATTTGGATGACTTTTTTTTTTGTCTCGTTTACTTTGTGGATTCGAGTTGAGATGCGATATTTTCTGAGAGCTTTTCACTGTAGTAGAAAAAGTTAGATGTGACATTTTATAAGAATTTTTTACTGTATAAACTTAAAACTGAAAACTCGAATTGATGAAATGAACGAGGTCTTTATATTTCATTCTTGATTGACAAAAGTTTATCTATGTTATCTTCCACTTTCAAATAGTTTTTTTTTTTCTTTTTTTATAAGATGAAATTAGTTTTTTTTTTTTTTTTTTGGGTAAGCTTGATATCAGATTGGGATGTTTATTGTTTAGTAAAGCAAATAAAAACTACAATGTACAAGAAGCGTGTGTGAGGTTGCGTCTAACTGCAGTTTTACGAGTTTTTAGCTATATTTTTCTGATTTTATTTTATTTTATTTTATTTTTTTCCTAGAGTCAGCAGATTTTGGAGCAAAGAAAAAGGAGTGGCAGTCTTGTAAATAAGTGTAAAAGAAATGACTTGTTATTAAGTTAGTTTGTTTAAGAAAATGAAGATGATACGTGTCAAAAAATTAAATTAACATCTATAATAGAATATGTATTTAATATTCCTAATAAATATTGTTATCACGTGTCAAAAAATTAAGCTAACATCTATAATAGAATATGTATTTAATATTCCTAATAAATATTGTTATTTTATTTTTTAAATTAATTTTTTAACAGTTAAATTTGAGATTAAAAACAATTGCATGTCGCGCATTAAATTTTTAACATACCATAACAATTGTCATATTCTGAAGGAAATATATCTAAAACATCTTGTGTGTTTTGTCAAAATATCATTTTTATTCCTTGTGTTTATAAAACTTTTAAAATTTAAAAAATGCTCAAACAAGTATTTCAATTAAAGAAAGACTTCAATTATTTTGAGAGTTTTTCATTTTTTAAAATTAATTTTATTTAAAATATTAGTTTAGTAATGTTTTAAATTGTATTTATTAAAGATTGAGAAGGAATGTCTTAATAGCTTAAAAAGATTAATTGTTTAGAAGTGTTTTGGGTCTGTTTTTATTAACACAAGGGATATTTTAGAAATTTAGATATCAAAAGAGATAAAAGTTATATTTGGACAGAATACAAAGTTAGACAAATAACCCGACTCCCAACAATTAACCCATGCATTTTCAGCAAAAAAAATAAAAAAAAATAAAAAAAAAACCCATGTACATATTTGTGAGTACGCGGCTCGTCCTTACAACACAAACAACAACAGGACCAGCATCAGATTATCTCCTAAAAATCGCTCCTCCCGAGTCGGCGAGTCTCATCCCAATCTCAACGACCCAAAACTCTCTCTCTCTCTCTCAATACTTTCTCTCTCTAGAAAACCTGCAATTTTTGGAACGACAGCATGATTTGGGACGAGTGGGAAGATTACAGCGTTCCAGGCGGCGAAGAATCCGACCAACACTCTCACCTCAATTTCGATTTCTTATCAAACCTCTCCAAGCCCAAGGTTTTGCCTTTACCTTTACCTAGCTTAATCCCTTTTTGCTTTCGGATTAGGGTTCTAAACCTGATTCTTACGTGTATATATTTGGTATAAGAAATGGGACAAGGAAGGGATTATTGACTTATCTGGAATGCGATTGAGTTTGTAGGATTACTACAAGATTTTGGAAGTTGGCTATGACGCTACGGACGATGCGATTCGATCCAATTACATACGCCTTGCCCTGGTCCCTCTCTTTTGCTTCATGAAAATTTGTTTCTTCCTTTCTTTTTTTTTTTTTTTTAGATTTTTATTTGTTTTCTTGAAATATTGTGCAGAAATGGCATCCGGATAAACAGAAAGATCAGGACAGTGCCACCTCCAGATTTCAAGAGATAAATGAGGCTTATCAAGGTTAGTATTTAGTTTTTATTTTTTTTTTAAAATAATTATAATGAGCTATTCGGTTTTCTGCATTTTTTCAGCATTACATGCTTTAGATTTTTAGCATTACTTCATAAGCTAGTGGGAAAAGAAAACCCAAACAGAATGTTCTTAAGTATAATGAAAGTGAGAAGCACGAGCTTTAATGTTTACTGTGGGCCTAACCTTAAGAAATACTGTAGGTTCTTTGTTGAAAAATGATTTAAATTTGGTACCTTGGAATAAACGTGAAGCCTATGAATATATACCGGCCTTTGTTTTGTTTTTTTGTTTTTTTTGTTTTTTTTTTTGTGACGTTTTTTTCATGGAGTTTTACAATGTAGAGCCTCCCGACAATATGTTGCTTTACCTAATGGGCTCTTTCAATTAGACTCTTGTTACTGCCTACTGATTATTGAAGATTCAAGGTTTATAACGAGATGATTTCTAGTGGCTTGATCACTTTTATTTACACTAAGTTATTGTGATATATAGTTGATTTTGGCTAGATAAGGTCCTTTCAGGAAAGAATAGATCGTTTTGATAAGATAAGTTGTGAAAGTGGCAGTTGAGGGCGGGTATGGCCTGAGTATGGTACAATTTGAACATGTATTTCAGAGAGGAAAACAAAACAAAAAAAAAAAAAAAAATCCATGGATTTTGGTTATGGTTCTCACAATGAAAACGGGTCGCTTTAAACTGTCTCTTAGACGTTTTAACTGTAGTTACTTCAACCTGTCCGTAACTGCATGAAGGAAATGTTGATGTCAGTGACGGTTGAAGAACTGCCTGCATATCATGAAGGGAACAAAGTTCTAAACTTTATAAGTAGCTTTGACCTGTAGACGGTGTGATAGTTGGTTGAAGTTATTCTTGGTAATAGGGTAGGGTGGGTTTAAGGGAGAGATCCCAGCCGCGAATTTTGGGAGCAGCTAGCAATGTATAGAAAAAAAAAAAGTTATTCTTGGTAATAAACTATTTGTATGGGAAAATTTTAATGACTAAATAAATGGTTGTTTGTCCATTGTTGAGGAGGTGAATGTGTTGTCAATTGTCAGTGGTATTCTATTGTTGAAAGTCAATCTTGTACCATAAGTACGTATATACAACACAATGATAATTGCATGGGGGATAAAGTTCATCAATATTAGAGTGTATGCGTGATCCTTGGTTTCTGATGGATGGCGTGGGTGCTTGGAGTTAGGCGTAGGGTTCATGACCTGACTGACTTGACAAAAGCAGTGCCATGTATTTAAGGTTTAATAATGTAAAGTTAAACAAAGTAGGGGATATATTTCTGTTTCTGCTAAAATCAGTGTGGTTTTATTGCTTAATTAAAAGAATGAGGTGTCTGTATTTCTGGAATAACGTTATAGTAATCCTTAATTCTTTTCTCATCCATGGTTCTGGCATGGTTTTTCTGAAGCATGTTAAATTTTGTTTTCTATCATGTGTGCAACAAATGCTTTCATCATTGTTGGCATAAGATGATCCTATAGCAAGATTTCATTTATGAAGAATGTAGAGATGGAAATAAGTTCAAGCCAACTTATCAAAGTCCCAATTTAGAGTAGTAATTGTTTTACCAGGATCTCTAATTGGTGTTTACCGAAGGTTTGTGTGAATAAGGGATTATGAATCAACTGGTTGATTTGCTTGTTGATGGAGTTATGTGACAATTAGCAATAGGACCAAAGAAAATGTTCTTTGACTTGATTGGCACATTAAATTAGTGTAAAATGATAGTATGCTGACGAGTTACTAAGGCCCAAGGTACTCTTCATTTCAGTCTTATCCAATATGCATGTGTGCTTGTTTCTATGTATGCATTGATTTCACATGTTTAGATTTGCAAGATAAATCAGTTTCTTCTTTTAATTAAATTTTGGTCATTTGCCATTCATTTTTTGTCTTTCTAGAATAAGTGTGCAGCCCCAGTTTAGGTCTGTTTGTATCTTCTTTTATAGAAGGGGCCTCATTATTAGAATAGTGAACAGAGAAGTTGAGAGGTAGCAGAATATATACCAAAACTATTTGTAATGATGTGACTCTCTTTTTGTCAAAAACAGTTCTGAGCGACCCTGTAAAGAGGAGAGAATATGACAGTAAGGGGATGCTATATGTCTTTGATTACAATTTAATTGTAAGCATTTCTCTTCCACTGCCCATAGTTCTCTCCATAAGCATGTACATTTTGCGAGATCATCTTCTCAGTTTTGATTTATTTGGCTGCAGGAGTATCTCAACCGTTACAAGGGCCTCATACTGACGTGTAATGGATTGGGGATAAGGCATTCAATTTGGTAAAGCCAATACAACATGCACAGATAGATATCCTTTTCAGTACATCCGGGAGAATTTGCATAATGAAATGCGACATAATTTTTGAATCTGCAAGTGGCTCATTTGAGGACAAGGGCCTGTGGTCTGGGTGCATTGAGGGTTACTACTGGCTTGTGCTTATGTATAAATAGAAACAAGAATATCACCATCATTGTGTGACATCTTGTACTTGCCTATGTTACCTCTTGTTGGAGGGTTGTGATTAAATAATAATCTTCTCTCTTGCTTATAATTTTATTATTAAGCAAGCAAAGATTACTGTATATACACGTATATATTCACACACACGCACACACGCACACTTTCAAATCAAAAGCTTGTTGTCCTATAAGAAGTGTGTGGCGAACCACCTGCGCGGCATAGGGAA
>NW_010366098.1:246402-249758 GCF_000414095.1 Morus notabilis
GGGAAAGAATGTTTTCTAATTATTGATGAATATAGTTGTTTTGCTTGCTAATCTGTGGAAGTTTTGGCATTGTTGATGGAGAGTGTGAATTAGAGATAGAAACGAGCACAGCGAAGGAATAGTATTTTCCAAGAAGTGGGATATGTTTTTGGGTTTGAATGGTATTTTGCATAAAAGTTCAGAGAGCTGGTTGCAACCTTTGATGGCTCTCTACCGATTAAATTGTGGATTTTTCGGTCCACGAGAAAAATAGGACAGCGATGGGAGACGTAAAAACACTTTTAAGGTATTGTTTTGCAATGAAAAGTATGAAATCACTGAGACATATTTCAGATTAGAATTCCAATAAGGAATTTTAAACTTAAATTGCCGCTTTAATAAGGGTTTTTTTAGGGTGGAATATTTTTGCCTGCTTCATTTAATCGATTTGAGTTTTCAGTTCTAGATTTTTACAGTTAAAAGTTTTAAAAAAATATCACATTTAACTTTTTTTGTTACAGTTAAAAATTTTAAAAAAATGTCACATTTTAACTTGAATTTACAAAGCGAACGAGACTTTTTAAGTCGTGGTAATTCTGGTGAGAATAGATTAGAATTCCAATAAGGAATTTTAAACTTAAATTGCCGCTTTAATAAGGGTTTTTTTAGGGTGGAATATTTTTGCCTGGTTCATTTAATCGATTTGAGTTTTCAGTTCTAGATTTTTACAGTTAAAAATTTTAAAAAAATGTCACATTTTAACTTAAATTTACAAAGCGAACGAGACTTTTTAAGTCGTGGTAATTCTGGTGAGAAGTCATTTCATTCGAGTATGTTTCATCATCACTCGAAAGTTTGAGACTTGTAGCTTCTGTTGCTTTTCTCTTTTTATATGAGTTACATTTTCCTCTGACGGGATTGTTTTAAGGTGACCTTGGTAGCAAAACACAGATCAAAAAGTAGAGTTTCTACAACTTCTGATATATTTCTATTTGTATCAAGGAAAACCGATTAGCAAATTAACTCATCAAGCAGTTGAAATGAAGACAACAACTTTCTCTCTCTGGAAATCAAATCAACCAATATAGCCCAGGAATCAGGCTCGGGTTTGAACCCCATCTCTAACAATCCAAACAAAGCCATAGCCGCATCATCTGCCATTCCGGCATTACAAAGGCGCACGAGTAATTCGTTTGAAGTTGCGAAATGCGGGACAAACCCTCTGCCCAACATCAAATCCAACAGGCTTGTAGCCTTTTTCAGTTCACCTTTTTGACACAAGAAATTCAGAACAATCCTGTAACTTGCCTTGTTCAGATGCATACCCTCATAAGGAAGTCTTTCTAGCATTCTAAGAGCCTCCTCCAATCTACCCTCTCTACATAGTCCTCCGAATATGACGTTGAAAGTCACCACATCCGCTCTGCATTCTCCCCCTTTCATTTCTTTGAGCAACTCCATAGCCTCATCTGTCCTTCCAGTCCTACAAAAGCAATTAATGATAGTGGTATACCCGACTTTGTCTGGTTTGGGTCCAAAGCTCTTCATCTCATAAAAAATCTCCTCGGCTTCCTCAAATCTTCCTACCTTAAAGAACCCGTTGATGAGGGCCGAGTAGTTGAATACATTTGGGCTGCATCCGTTGCTCTTCATAAACTCCATTATCTTCCTTGCCCTATCGACCTTACCATCGCGGCAGAACCCATTAATCAAGACATTGAATGTCAGTGCATCGGGTAAGATTTGATCCTTTGAGATCATTTCCTCAAAAAGTTCAATTGCTCCTTTGAGTCTCCCACTTACACAGAGACCATCTATCAGAGTCGAGTATGTAATTAGATTAGGATAAGAGATTTTGGCCTTCTTCATTTCTTTGACAACCTCAAAGGCAGATTCCAGATCCCCATTCCTGCAATGGTGCTTAACTAATATATTAAAAATACAGGTATTTGGCTTCAAGCTGAGATTCTTCCTTGAATGCATGAGAAACTGCCGGGCCAAATCAATCCGGTTTGCTTCAACTAGGAGATTGAGACAAGTGCTGATGGCCTTCAGAGAGGGCTTTTCCCGAGCAATTGACCGGATGGCATGGAACATCTCAAGCACTTTTTCATGCAGAGCATACTTTGAAAAATGCTTCATGAGATTCAAGAATATAGGCTCATGAAATTTGCAGGTTTCATACATCATCTGACGAAGAATTGCATCGATTGCTCCAAACTTCTTAGACAGAGCAAGCTTATGAAGGATTGTTGAATAGGTGTCACCGTTATGGTTGAAACCCTTTTGCTCGGACACACTGTTGAATATCTCCAATGCACGTTGTGGATCCCTCTCACGTTTGATCAAGTTGATCGCAGTATCGTGAGAAATGTATTTGGCTTTTCTCCGACCTTCTAAAGAGCTGGCTATGGATTCGGTTGGAGGGTCTGGTTTCTTGGAGCTGGCTTTTGACAACTGAACGGGAGAGATCCATCGAATCGAAGATGATGATTCTAAAGGTGACGTGGAGAACCTGTGATGCTGACTGCAAAAAGCTCTGACTAGATTCATGAAAATTGCTGTTTTATTTATAGGGCTGCGTTGTCATCCGAAGGAGTTGAGGACCTGTAAAAGTTGCACGTAAAATAATTTCAAACAAGTTAAAGTGCTGAAAAATTGTAGTAAGATCCCAGGCAGAGGCCAAAATTTGTCTTAAAGTATATTTATTTACGATACTTATAACAAGAACGATGACCCCAGAAAAGACTAGCAGAGAGAACTTGTAAGAACTACGAGTCAAATCAAATATCAGAAGCCCAATATAATTTTCTTATAAACCAGGCATAAAAGTTAAATTTTGTTTTATCATTTGAAACCAAAAACAGACAAGAAAGCAAACACTTAAACATCTTCCATAATCTTGAATTCCTTTGCACAGAAGAATCATAAGAACAAATTTCAAGTCTCAGTATCTCTCTTTTTAATAACCGTCGAAAGTTTTCGTTTTTCACGGAAAATAATTAAAAAAATATATATCAACATAATCAAGAAAAATACTAAAACTGAGACCATGAGTTCAAAGTGCCTTCCTTTACTTTCTGCAACGGAATAAGGCCAAACATAATAAATTATCAATAATCGTATTCGTCGAAGCTACGAATTGCACAGTGAACACATTTGGATAGCAGCAGAAATGATTAGGGATTTAGGACACGGAAAATGTGTATATACCTCATAGCAGGCATGTGCAGTGACGGAGGAGCACAAAATGGCACCGTTTGAGGGTGCTGGCGCGTGAAGGACTGGCGGCGAGTGAAAGAGAGAGTGAGGGGAAAGTGCAAAATCAAACTGCTAGAGTAACCAGTTCCATTTAGAGATGTTCGCAGACAATTTAA
>NW_010366099.1:0-23101 GCF_000414095.1 Morus notabilis
CTTATTTAATTTATTTTGTTTTTCTTTTGCATGTATATCCTCTCTGTGTACGCTTTGAAAGGGACCCTTCACGGTGGTACTTTATGAGCACCTTTGCCAATAAAGAGGAGTTTGCAATATCAGAAACGACACCGGTCAATTTACTGTCCAACGTTTGAGATGTCAAATCTCATTAGAAGAGTAATCACGTACAAATAAAAGTCTCATTTATTTTAACAATTTTAATTTTAATTTTAAATTTTATTATGATAAAAGATTTTAATAAATAATCACATTTAATTTTTTTATTATAATAAAAAATTTTCACATAAAATTATATTTTAACTCAACTCAAATTAAAAATTTAAATCAATAAACTAAACGAGCTCAAATTATACGTGTACAATATTTTGTTAAGTTAAAAGAAATTGTACATGTACAACCACAGGCCATATGGATGCTGATAACACTACTTGTTCTCCTAAATCTGCTCAACTCGAGTTAATCCTGCGTGACAAACAATATATATGGACAATTCTAATGGTTAACTTAAACAATCATATGTGTATCATGTTATGCTAATTTTTATTATTATTATTTTATTACAATTAGATTTAAAGTTCAGAAACAAACACTACAAATAGATATTCTTACAGTAGAAGCTTCAAAAGGTAAATAAAAGAAAAACTAATAACAAATTTCAGATTCCCTTACTAAATGGCTGGAGTTTTTAATTAATTATTTATTTAATGAACCCCTGGTTGTTTTGTTAACCCAAGAAATGGTTTTGGCACCATTGGTCTTTCACTTCTTGTAAATGATAGTTTTAACTCCTATTTATTTCTTTTTTACTCTTAATCAATAGCCACTGACTTTCTTTTTTAACAACTTGATCCTTAATACTAAAATTGTCTGATTCGTTTGGTAAGGGGTTAAAAATTAAACCTTTTAGGTTTAAATCTAGTGTGACATTTTATGGGATTTGAATTTGGGTTCAAATTTTGAGAATCTAAGGAGAACTTGGGTTCAAAAATCCTTTTATTTTTTGAGAATGTTGGGCTATGAAATGTCATATTAAGAGTTTAAACTCCTTTTTACTTTATGTAAAACAAACACGGGTTTGAATCTGAATCTAGGTTCAGACCTTTTGAAGCTTCCAACCAAACGTAATGGGTTTAGTCACACATCTAATTCAGTAAAACCTAAAATTTTATTAAAATAGTCGCATAATATGAAAAATAGGCTAATTTTCAGGAATTTTCAAAGAAATTAGATAAAATGTTTTGCATCTTATGTGATTATTTTTGTAAAGTTTTAAGTTATTATGTGATAAACATGCAATTATCTTGAATATATTTTAAAATTCATCATTTTTATGGTTAGTAACTAACAATTAAAAATATGCAGTCCATGAGCTAATCGAGAAAAAAAAGGTTTTAAAGACCAGATTATCACCTTACTAATAATTCATAAACAAAACATAAAAAATCCTTAAAGAAATAATGGGTCATTAAAGACCAAGTTCTCATGGTTTGAACCTTGATTTAGGTTCAATTTAGTGTTTATTTGCAAAAAAGTAAAAAGTTGTTTAAACTCAACCTACCAAGATTAGAGCTGTAAGTTTGAACTGGGCTAAATGGACCAGCCCGATGCTTGTTTTTTGGCTCAAGCCTGGCCCGGCCCTGCCTAAATTTTTTGTGCTTAGGATTGGGCTAGGCCGACCCTCTCTCTTTTAGGGTTGGGTTGGCTCAAACATCATATTTTTAAATTTTTTTAAATACCTTATAAAATTCCGGGCCGAGTATAAACTTTTTGAATTTAAGGCCGGGCTGAGCCGACCCTCTCTCTTTTAGGGTGGGGCTGGGCCGGCCTGAAATTTCTCTTTGGGACACTGGGCCCGAGCCGGCCGGCCCAAACTTACACCTCTAGCCAAGACTAGTGTTTGGTTTTTTTTTTTTTTTTTTTAAATCAAGGTTTAAACCCTGATGTTATGTTTTAACTCTGCTGAGCCTAAAAAAATAAAACCACCCCTCTCCTAGGTTTTGGATGTTTTGAACCCAAGGTTCAAATTACACATAGTTCAAAACCAGGCCCCGTTTGTTTTCTATACTTAAACCTATAATTCTAATTCTGCTAGAGTGTTTTTCATCTTACAAAAAATGTGAATTTAAAATTTTCTTATTTCACAAAGTTCTAGTTAATGAATTAGAATCATTGACTTAAATGTGTGAACTAAACGGATCCCTAAAGATTTATAATTTGAACTCCAAATTCAAACCTCACAATATAAAACCTACATGGTCTTAAATCTAAAAATTCAAACTAACCTTCATACCAAACAGTACCTAGTGATATAAGTTTAACAAAAAAAGGACAAGTATAAATAAAAAGAGTATTGAAAACCGCTAATTATCCGAAATGGGTAAGAAATAAGAATTGACTCGTTGAGATTAGTAGTTTATCCAAATCAGCAAATTATCATTGTGGTACTTGCGTACGACAAAGTTCCAAACTTTATTATCATGAGCCCTTGGCATTGATAGACTTAAAACACCGTACAGGATTTTCTTTATTATCACGAAGGGAAATATGAGCTGGAACATATTGGCACACATTTCCACATCTCCACCGAGCCAAACAACTTTCTTTCTTTTCCTTTCTCCGGTAAACGTAAGCCCGTTTAGTTCATGAATTAGAATCATAAAATTAAAATTATTTTTAATTTATATGTATTTTTTATGAAAAAAAATATTATAATTAATTACGAATCATAATTCGAATTAGAGAATAAATTTTCTAATCAAACGGACTCTTAAATTGATTAAAAAAATATATGAAACAAATAATTTATAATATATATTTATTGGTTAAAAAATAAAAAATCATGATAGTTTATATTTTTAGTAGATAATCTCCATTTCTTTTATGGTGGAAAACCAAATAGTCTTTTTTTTTAAAAACAAAAATAAGCCAAATACTAGTAAATCCAGAAACCAAATCCTATTCACTAACGCTACGCTATACGTAACAAATTGACGTTAAAAACAGTCAAAACAAACAATCAAATAAAAAACCAGATCGTTGTGGAATGTTAGTGGGCCGAAGTCGAAGAGAGAGATGCTAAAGTCTGTGCCAAAATATTAGAGGTTAGGTAATTAGGTAATCAATGATAATATGATGATGATAATAATACAAAATTAATTTACTAATAAGGATATGAAAATGTAAAAATTATTTTGGTATCTGTATCTTTCACAATTATTATTAAAATATTTGGTATTTGTTCTGGTATCAAACTAGTACTCTCTTGTTTAATTATCTTGGCACCTTGAAGCTTTTTTTTTTATAATAAAAAGTCCATTCAATTAGGGTGGTAATTTGTGTTAATGGATCGTGTTTCATCCAACTCGATACTTAATCGCATAAAAAAAATCAACTAACTATAACATTTTAATTAATCATGTCAAAAATATCAATTCAAACATGACTTATTTATTAATTGTGTTAATCGTATCAACTTGCGTAACTCATTTCAATTAATATATTAAATAAATAATTGATACAATTAAAAGTTATTCAGTACATAGCACGTTTATTGGTTTTATTGATCGATTTATCCTACTTCTAAAACATTTTGAAATGCGTGTTATTTGTGTTTACTACATCATATAAACTTTTATATCATATCATACATAAGTAATTAGCAAATGGCACATATAGTACTTAATCGTATCAATTTGGATCATTTCGTGTTAGAATGACAACTCTAACCTAACTTATTTATTAATCGTGTTAATTACGTCAACGCGATTATGACATGTACCTATTTATAGTGAACTCAAACCCGCTAGCTCCGTATAAATTTTAAGTTGTGTCGTCATGTCACGATCTAAATTGACACTCCCACATTCAACTCCATAAGATTCTAGCTAACTATCTCATAAAGCAGGTCCCACTAGATAGGCAACTATATGAGGTTAAATAATATAATACGAGAGCCTACTCTTGTTTATGTAGTAATTGGGTCGGATTTTATAACTTCAACTAATTTTTGAGCTGCCTTTCTTTTTCTTTTTGCACATACTTTTAGAGTTCCCGCCTTAAGCTCAAAATTATTGTATTCTTTTTAATTTAATATGATATAAGATTTTGTTGTCCCGAGGTTGAATATTTTTATGTTTTGATGATAACAAACACAATTTATTATGTTACTAATGATTCTATTTTGAGTTGTGTATTTAGTATAATTGATATTATAAATCAACTCAAGAAGCATATTGTGGAATACAATGCAAATACATTCAAGTTTGAGAAATGCAAATTGAAGAAGGAATTCAATGCTTGAAGTGTTGAAATACCAAAGATCAAGAGCAAGCAAACAAAATCAAACGAGACAAGCTCTAATAGGTTTTTATATGTCCTTAGTCTTATATTTGATTTTGATTTCATATTATCAATGATTAATTCTTGTTTAGGCTCATGCACACACTCACATTATTCTTTAAAAAATGAGACTAAACTAAGTGCATAATGACATTTGGCCTAAAAGTGCAATTTTGTCAAGGTTTGAGGCAAAGTCAGTGTCAACCGGTCAACCTATATCGTCCGGTGACAGAGAAGGCAAAATCCACTGGTCAACCGGTGTTACCTCAACCGGTCAACCGTTCTGGTCGACTGATTCTACTCAACGGATATTTAATAAGACTGTTGAACAGCGAGAATTTAAAATTTATCTCAACCGGTCAACCGCTCCTGTCGACTAGTTTTGGGCAACGGGCAAAAATAAGACCGTTGGACAGTGAGCTTAAATAGAGAAAAATCATTTTCTCTTATGGGGATTTTCTTTGAGACCTTAGAGAATTTATTGAGAGCTTCCAAATTTCTTAAAATCCAAAAAGGTTTCTTTAAAGTGCTAACATAATCACGATCTTCTCTAAATCCTTACTTTATTCTCTCACACATACTTGAGCCTACCTTGGATTCTCTTTTGATAGTGTGATTTCATCATCTCCTAGTCATTTTAATTGTGTAAAACCATTGTTAGGAGTGTATAACTGAGTGCTTCACTATTAATACTGGTATTGGGTTTCTTGGTTGGTCGATCTCCATAAAAAAATTGACATTGTGTAAGAGGTTAGGTGAAGCCTCGGATAGAAAGATTCACCATCTTGTAAGAAGAGTGATCGTGCCAGAAAGTCGATCATATAGTGGAAGAGGTCGAGAGGCGGAATATCTCGGCGACGGTGGATGTAGGCAAATTTATTTGTCGAACTACTCTAAATCTCGTTTGCATCTCTCTTAACCCTACATCTCTAATTTTTGCACTTTAATTTGATAGTTGACATTGATTGATTTAACTCTTGGTGATAAGCTTATTAAACTTGTTATATGATATTAGATTGATTCATCTTGTGCATATCAAGTGTTTGTGCTATTGCATTAACTTACATAATTCTCTGCTCACTAAATGTTTGATAAAAATACTGTGTTGAATTAATTGTCTATATTTGTTTCTTAATTTTTGAATAATTGTATAAATTCTTGAAAAATATTTAAAACCGAATTCACCCCCCTCTTGGGTAGTCTTACTAGGGAGAACAGATTTGACGTTTCAACACTTAATTTTATCTATAGTTTTTCAGAGTGCATTTGGTAGGGAGAAGAGGGGAATAGAAATATAGATTGAAAGTGAGGAAAAGGGAGGAGGGGTGAATGATTATGAGTTTTTTTTTAAAGTTATTTGGTATATCAGGAAGGCAAGAAAATTGTTATTTATTCCTTTATTTGTTATTTATTATATTAAAAAAGGAGAAGAAATGATTCCTTGTAAAATACCACATTATCCACAAATTACATTAAAAAAAATGACAAGGATAAAAATGTGAATATACAATTACGTCCCCTCTACGAGTCTTTGGGCGCGTTTGGAACTCGTTCCAAAATGATTTTATTTTTTGTATGAAAATGAAAATGAAAACGTTTTCAATCTCAGACAGAAATCATTTTTAAAAATGAGTTTGGTAATTTTATCAAGAGATTATTTTTAGTATAAAAAAACCCATTAATGTCTCTGTCTCTTTCTCTCTGCTCGAGAGAGGAGAAAACGAAAACAAAAAATAAAAAATGACTAAAATTTGTTTTTTATTTCTCTCTCATTTTACACTAAACTAAAAAAATCGTTTTCATTTATGTTTTTTGTCTTTATTGCGCCAAACGCCATTTTAGAAACGTTTTCATTTTTTTTCTTGAAAAACGTGAAAAATAAAAACGGGATCAATTCCAAATAAGGTACTTGTGTTTTCCTTTCCCTAGCCCAATTACCCCTGCCAAACAATGGATGGATTGACACTTTCAGCCAACTTCTTTCTTTAAATCCCTTCATTCACGGAGAAGAGAGCTGATCTTACATATAACATGTCGTAGTCATGCCCCGGGGTAAGGGTCAGTGACGTGGAGGCTCGATTATGGGTTAAACGCGATTAAGAATAAAATATTAAGAAAATTTCCAAACAATCCCCACTATTTTTCCGAAAATAAATTACAGAAACATCTCAAGAGGCTAAAACTAAGCCTCTAACATCATTCAAGGCTACACCCACAGGATCTTTAGTATTGTACATACATGACACGTGTAAATAACATTACAGACATCAACCACAGTCTAGAAATCCAAATATCATAATTTATAAATTCTTACATTCGTACACCAGGAGGATGAACACAATCCTCTCTTAATCGGGTGGTAGCAACTCAGCTACTCTGCACTGCTCCTAGAGTCGCCTGGGAGGGGTTTAACATTTATAAAACAATAAAACGTGAGCGAAATGCCCAGTAGGATATATTTTGAAATAAATTTATAAATAAATAAATAAATGGGTAAGCAAGTGAATAAATAAATAAATGAATAAATAAGACATTCAGTTCCAACACAACAGCCGGAACCTCACATCCTTTTTCTCAAAGGAAATATAACTGAAAATGTCTATATAACAGGCATTAGCAAGTAATTTATATTATGATAAATTTCTTACACAACCACGTGCACAAGCTTAATCACCCCCGGGCCGGGTTTCGGGTTTTGCCCCCAAGGATGCACTCTCCACATCCTATCTAGGCCATCAGCCGGTTTACCGATTCACAAGATCTCTTGTCTTAAGAAATCACTCATTAAACTTTATGAAACAGTTCATTATAATTCCAATAGCTAAATCAAGCTATTGTTTTTAAACATGTTTTTCTTTCACAAACATGCCCTTTCTTTAAAACATTTGCAAGACCAAAACTCTTTGAAAACAGGCTCACAAAGAAAGGGATCAGAAATCCTACCTCGTAAATATCAAACCTGGCTAGCGTTACACTATTCCAGCTTTCGCTTCCTCAAGCCCTTCAATCCGAGTCCTCAGCTAGCACTGATACAAAACAACACTTTAGGATCCAATTCTCATTCCTAAAGCAACTCAATCTCAATTATATCCTTTGATTTCCTATAACTGTGCCTTAATCAATTTTCAAGTTTCATTAATCAACTCATGTTTCAAATTATCATTCCAAGGGTTTTCAATCTCAAAAATATGGATTAAAGATGCTAATCCATTCACTCTAGGTCCCCAAATAAAGTTAATTTGGGTTCTTCTCGAAAATCGAGGTCAAAACAAGGTTTTTTAGCAAAACAGGGTCAAACCCAGTGTACACCGATCGACCGGTGACAGCGTAGTGCAACACCACTGGTCGACCGTGGTGTGCAATTCGGTCGATCTATGTGGTCGACCGGTCGACTCAATGCAGTCCGGTCGACTGCATAGGTCGACCAGTTCAGGTTGACCGCACAGGTCAACCTGTGAAGAACAGTAGGGTGAGGAAAACCCGCAGAATCAGCCCAAAAACCTGCAAATCTGAGTCCAAATCGAGATATCTCAAAACAAAACCACTAGATCCGGGTTCTAGGTATTGAATCAAGTCCAAAGAACCCAATATCTCTAATTCCTACCATGGTTTTACTCAACATCCATCAAAATCCATTTTGAACCAAAATAGGTTTTCTGATATACAAAATCCAAGATTCAAGAGAGGGTTTTTCAGAAATCTTACTTCAAATCATTCTCTTGACGTTGAAAACTTCTTTAAATCATTTCTTAGTTCAAGATCCGGTAGATTTGAGACAAAATGGAAGAGAGGGAGTGAGAGTGAGAGGGAGAGAGAGAGTATGCATGCGAAGGAAAGAAAGGAAAGAAAAGGAAAAGGAAAGAAAAAGGAAAAAGAAAAAGAAAAGACAAGTGTCCAATATTTAAAATAACAGTCCAGAAATGTGTCCATACACACTTCTAAATAAAAATATAAATACTGAGAATATTTAAATACCTTGGAATTATTTAACTTTACACGTCAAAAATATTTATTAATCAATAATTAATTAATTAAACCAGATTAGGCACACTAATAAATCTTAATTATCTTAATTAATCTCATTTAATTCTTTAGGGTGTTACAATAATAAAGAATGAATCATCATATTTATTCAATTTAAAAATAACTTTATAAAAGCACACCAACAAATATCTATAACAAATCAATGTTACCCAATTCTAAAATCTTGATTACATAATGGGATTAAAAATATTGGACAGGACCGCATTCAAGCAAATTTGAAGCTTAAGGCAAAAATTTTAAAAGGGGTCTTTTTCCATTTTAAAGAAAAAAGATTTTAAATATATTAAAGAATAATTAAACTTATTTTAAATTTACTTTTCTTATTTTTTGAGATGTAAAATTACTAATTAAATATTTATATTCAAGTTTATCTGATAAATTTTTTGAACAAAATTTACCGAACAAAATAGTTGTTGTGAATCTCAAACAATAACAATCAATAGATTAGAAGAAAGAAATACAAAGAAAAATATCAACTTGAGGTACTCTTGAAATAAGGTTGATGAGTAAGTAAGAAAATAAGTAAATTAATGTAGAAGCAAAGATTCTTTTGAAATTAGAGTTTTTTTTTTTTTTTTGCCCTTTTTCTTCATCTTTCTTTTTCGATGTTTTTGTAGTATGTAAGTTAGATAAATCTAACGTATATCTATAAATAAGTATCACACGGTTAAAATAATTTATACAGATTTGAATATAATCTCATTTAAGTGAAAATAATCATCTATTTTACGTTTATAATTTTAAGGAAGAGACAACCAAACATAAAATGTTTTATCGAGATAATCTAGATATGTGAGCCTATTCAATCTATAAATTTGAAGAAAAAATTAAATAAAAATCTACATTTTTAATGAAAGAAGAAAGTATTGTTATAAAAAATTTAAAATTATGGTTTAAATTCGCAAGATAAATGCCCAATCCCTTTAATCCTTACACATAAATGACATTTTTAATACGATATCTACAGCCTCGTGGGTTTAAATTGTACAGGTTTAACTATTTGGGTGAATTTATATGTGAATTTTTTGTAGTTTAAATTGTCATTTAGTAGTGTAAGGTTTAAACATAGAATAAAGTTTGAATCAATGTTAGGTTATATTATTAAAACTATGAGTTTTTAAAAAATGTGAGCGAAAATGGTCGGTAGAAACTAAAGTTTTATGTGGTTTAAATTGTTATTTACTTCTGTAAATAGTGTTTTGAGTTAGAATTCAAAGAATTTTTGTGTAAAGTTCTATAAATCTATTATTTGAGAGCCTCTACAGTGAGACCTCTTAAAAAAATTCACTCATAAAATATCTTATTTTGATCATTAAATTAAATTTTTAACGATTAAATATGTACAAATTTATATTATTATTTTAAAATAGATGTATAAAACTACACTTTTTATAAATCTGACCGTTAATAAAAGTAATCCGATAATTAAAACATGGTATTCTTGTGGTGGTTTTGTTTAAAGGTCTCATCATAGAAAAAGCCCTATTCTTTATACACATAGCACAAAAGTTAAAATATTAAATTAATAAAATATTAATAGGAAATTAAGTTTTATTTTTTCTTAATTATTATTTTTTCTGGTTTCTTTTTTCTTTTTTAAAGTCCACAATAATTCAGACATCGCTTACGTGGCAGTCTAGGGTGCAATGCCGCTGCTAAAAGGTTACCCCCTACCTTCCAAAAGTAAAAGAAGAAACCCAACTCTCTCTCCCCTCTCCCCTCTCCCCCCTCCTCTCTCTCTTTCTCTCTCTAGAAACGCTTTACTTTTCCCACCACTCGATTCTGCCCCCCAAAACACCCCAAAATTACGATTCAGTACAACAGATCAGTGGGTGTTCTCTCTGCTCTGGTGCTTAGTACGACTCACCTTCACTCTTCTCACTCTTCTCTCTCTCTCTCCTCCTTTCTCTCTCTACCTCGCCGGAGATGAGCGCCGGCACGACGGCGTTTCGGTCCATACTGGACAAGCCCCTGAACCAGCTCACCGAGGATGACATTTCTCAGCTCACCCGTGAAGATTGCCGCAAATACCTCAAGGAAAAAGGTTTTCTCTTTGCTTTTGGTTCTCTCGTTTTGGGAAAAATGTGCTTAATGATTGATTAGTTGGTTGATTAATCGGTTAATTAGTTGATTAATTTGTTGAATTAAGTACGGTTCCGTTCCGTCCAGGGATGCGAAGGCCGTCGTGGAACAAATCGCAGGCGATCCAGCAAGTGATTTCGCTCAAGGCTTTGTTGGAGCCCTGCGACGATTCCGGCGCCGGAGCCCTAAGGAGGATCGTCGCTTCGACGCCGCCGCCACCGCCGACACAAAACGCGCCACGTGTCTCCACTTTCAGTGTATGTATATATAATATAATATAATACAATACAATATAATATAATATATTATAATAAGCTTTGGCCTGTTTGGTTGCCGAGAAAATTGGAGGGAGGGATTAGTGATTTCTTTCTTTTTTTTTAATTTTTTTTTTCGGTTTGTGTTTTTGATTTGACGAGGAAAAGAAAAGTGCGTGTCTTTTAGTCTCTCCTTCCATATGCTGGTCAGTGAAGGTTTGACCTGGTTGTTGGGAGAAGAGAAACGGGAAAAAAAAATAATAGTGGCTGAGGGACCGACATTTTCTCGACTGCCAAATGGAAAATTTCTTTATTAATGGGAGGTTAATTCTGGAGGGAAAAATGTGGATTTTTCTTTAGGTTACTTCGAACTCGGCAGATTCGGGTAAGGAAGCAAGTGTTGATGTCCAGGTTTCGGCGGAGGAATCGGGACCGTGTCAGAGGAAGGAGCAGGCGAAATCTGCTCCGGAGACTGAGGAAAGACCGGCTGATGCGGGTGAGAGGGCAAGTCCAAGGTCTGATTTATGCCTTTGCATCACCTTTAATTTTCTTTGGAAATGTCTTAGAGAGTTGGTTTTGGCATTTGAACTTTTGGAAGATATAATTAGTGGGATTCTCTGAGATTTTAGCTTAAAAATGAGGATAAGAGGGGCTCTTTATGTTAGTCCATTAAGGATTTTATAAGGTAGTCACTGGGAATATGATATTTAGCTCAACAGAATCGAAATGCACCAATGTTGCTGCGGAGAAATGTTTTTTTTCTTAATATTTATATTTTTGTCTCAGAATATTTAACTTCCATTAATGAAGATTGTACCAGTGTGGAGAAAATGCCCTTACGAAAAAGGGTTTGTTCTGGCTAATGAACTGGACATTAGTTATGATCTAAAGAGCACCACTATCCTGTTGAGTACATTAGTGTCATTGTATAAGTTTGGGTGCTATTTTTGGTTCAAGTATACAAAATTTCGCTTACTTCCCTAGGAAGAGGTGCAGTTGTATGCAACTGTTTAGAATCAGATTAATTGGAGTCTCTCAAATATTTCTATAACGGTCTAAACATGAGTATTTGAATATGTGGCTGCAGAAGTCATTGTGCAACTGATGCATTGGTCGGACAAATGACAATTTTCTATTGTGGCAAAGTGAATGTGTACGAAGGGGTTCCACCTGAGAAGGTAAAGAACCTTCCTTATTTCAGTGACACCTTGAGATGAGCTTTCCAATGCAACCATGAATGTTTTGCAGGCACGAGCAATCATGCACCTTGCTGCAAGTCCAATCCCTTTATCTCGAGAAAATTCATTTGGGGTCCTTGCAGCACCTAGATCTTTTCCATGGCATTTACATGCTGCGAGTGACAAGGGTGGCCTTCTCCCTCCTAGTGCCACAATATCACAACCCATGCAGACAGGTACCTTTTGGAGGAGGTTGTTTGTTACTCTATGGGCTTGGATATTTGGGGTTTTGTGGTCCTCTTTGTGCTAGATGCAGTAAATCACATATATTAAAACCTAAAAAAATGTTATTGGGTTCTACTTCAGCATATGGAGTGATAATTGAATAATTTCTTTTCTCCGCATTTTGCAGATAAGCTAGCCGACTACAGCCAACAGTGCTGGGAGAAAGAAAATGGTACTTAATCCTGTTGGCTTTTATCATGTTTGGTTGCCAAGCAGATTATGCATATCGATACTTCTACCCTCTTTCCCCATTGTGGAATATCATTTACATAATATATGTCGTCTTACCAGTGAGATTTTTAGAAAAGTAGCTCCCTTTTTAAATATGCTTCCATAGTTAGTATCTCAGAGTTAGATAAATAAAAAAGTAAATTAATGTGCTCATGTTTGTGGCAATGCTTGTCTGGTACACGTGGAAGACATGATTTGGGAGACATAGGCCCCGTTCACTTTGCTGATTCGAGTTTAGACTTTGAGTTTAGATGTGACTTTATGTGAGAGCTTTTTATTGTAATAAAAAAGTTAGATGTGATTGTTTGTGAGAGCTTTTTACTGTAGAAAAACTCAAATCAGTGAAGTGAACGAGGCCTATAAACTTGTATATATAAATGTATGTATAAGATAAGTGGAAGCATAATGTACATTTCACTTGTTTTCATGGCATCATGATCACTGTAATGCACAGGACGGGCACCTCTACTATTGATGGATTAATGCGACACATGTTACCTCCATTATCTTAGTTTTACTTGACCACCATTCCGTTTATCCTTTCCGCCACCTCCAGCTTCGCTAGCATTGCATCTAAAGCCACCTTAACTGACAGTACGGCTATTTGCAATTTTTCCTCTACTGCCATATTCTTGCCGTTGCTGATATCATTAGAGTCCTCTTCCTTGACTCTGTTAACACCAATTCCATGCACACTTCTCGTAGTTCGGGTTGAAAGTAGTCCATTGACTTATTTCATGCACATGAATGCTTGTCAACAACTTCAGTAATACCTGGTTGGTGGTTATTCTTAAGATGCAGATGGTCAGGCGAGCAGAAAACTCTCATTGCAGAAATACCGTGAAAAGAAAAAAGATAGGTACCTAAGTGATGAAACCATCATTTAGCACCAGCAACTTTCTGTTTATGTATTTTATTATGCATCTGATTTTACCCTTTCTTGCTTTCTTAACCCTGAAAGGGGGAGGTTGAAGACCAAGAGAAGCACGGGATTTAATTCTTCTAGCATGGAGGTCTATTTTAACCACCAGGTAAAGACCCACATGTCAAATGGTAATTCAAGTCGAAGTAGCACAAGCTCTCCGACCCAGCCTGGACTACCACAAACATTGTGTAGCACAGTCGACAATCAGCCAAAGATTCCCTGTCTTCCTGTTGATCTCAATGAAAAACGTAAGTTCTGAAGATCTTTACTTTGTATGATTATTACTTGGGTCATAACTTGTGTATAAAGTTAGATTCTCACTCGAGCTAGATTGGATGCTTTGTTCCATGTTATCATTGTCTAAAAACATGTGTTGCAATCTTATGTCCTATGTGTAAAACACGCACCATCAAAAGCAGTTTTGGCAGTCTTCTTCTCAATTGAATTTTGATTAGGCCACTGGCCGTCACAAGCAGCTATTTATAAGCCCCCCGTTCATTGGAATTCCCCTTTATCAACTGATCATAATAAATAAATGCAGTTCAGAATAACCATAATAATGGTCATAATTATCTTTCGTTTCTGCTTTGCAGATAATTTGGATTCCTGAAACTTGAGAGTTGCAGAGGCTTTTTTGTAGTAACTATTGAGATGATGGGAGAGAAGAAACCAGTTAACTGCCTCCCGGAGACCTGCCTTTTGGCGTACTTTCGGCTGCTTATTCTACCACGAGGTTTTTCTACTGACTTTTGTATCTGAGGGATCTCTTCTAGGAGCGATACCACTTTTAGGCTCACATGATCAATTTTGTATTTCTAGGATCATTTGGTCATCATTAGGAATTATTTATTTCTGATGTCAAGGCTTCTAGGGTTGAGATACAGAGCTGGAAGCGGCCTTTCCTCGAGGTTCTAATTTGTAACTGTATGCTATCATTTGTGATGACACGACTCGTGTCGATAGCTTATCATTTGAGTCGAAATAGTTATTTCTTGACTGATGTCTTGTAGCTTCATAGTATGGTCTTGTGCATCACCTAACTTGGCTCTTTAAAGTTCTCTTCTCAAGACCATCAATCAACCTGATCACCTTTTTCAAGGGCATAATGGTATTTGATCTATAGTTACTCCTCTATCCACACATTTCATTATCTTATCTTCTGCTAATTAATCATGGTTCTCTTTTTCCCGTTTTTTCTTTTTCAAGTGGCCAAAAGAGTTGGGACAAAATGATTGCCTGGCACTGATGGTCATGTTGATGGTATATGGTGGGAAAAGGAGACTAATGATATAACGGTTAATATTTGCTTGCATAGTGCTTCCCTTTTTGGTTTAGAGAAGTTGCCCTATATGCGTTTTACTCTTGTGCACTCTCTCTCTCTTTTGGGTGCCGAGTAAGAAGTTCAAATGTGGGGTTCTTTGTTTATGTTTGCTGCCATTAGACAATTAAACCTTAATTTTAGGTGGTTGAATTTTGGCTCACCTTTGCCAAGGACAATTACGCTTTGAAGCCTCTCTCTCTCTCTCTCTCTAGATTTCTAGTGATTAAACTTCAGATAGACAATGCCAAAGGCAATCATGATCCTCTCACTTCTAAAGTATTGATCAGTGTGTTTCAAGCTAGGATTCACTTTGATCTCACATTTCAGAGGGTAAATTCGTGACTGTTCCCTGGTTTCTTATATTCAAGCTAAAGAATGAAGATCGTTTCTTTATTTCATGATGGCGATCAAAGAGTGGAGGTCAATCGTTTTCTTGTGTTACAAACATCAACTTTATGAGAAAAATGAGAAAATTTCAAAATATGGAAAGTAAAAGAGAACTACAACGCTAAATCAATTAGAGTCTCAAAAAGATCTAAAACGGAAAGTAATTAGAAGAAATGAAAAACAAAGAAAAATGTGTGTTGTTTATCACCACAGCAATCACACTTCGTAGCACTAGATTCAATTCTTTATATGCATATATATTTTCTGTCAAGTAACAGGCTTTTTTCCTCAGTGATACACAACCCGTATGAATAACAAAAAAAAAAAAAAAAAAAAAAAAAAACCCAAAAAAAAAAAAAGTGAAAAAAAAAAAAAAAAGGAAAGGAAAAAAAAAAAAAAAACACCAGCCACAAAAATAAAAAGTGAAAAAAATAAAATAAAGGAAAGGAAATTGTACATACACGTGGCAAAAATGCTTTGTTGGACTAACCCCAGCGTTGAAAATATCAGCAGTAAACGACAGAGTCATATCTTAGCACCCCTTTTATAAGCACATTGGTGGCCTCTCATGCGTGAGTTTGCGTGTTACTGTTTTTCTCAGTTGGGTATCGATAGGAATCCGAGTTCGCAGCCATGGCAATCGAGGTGAGCTCTCTAACCAACTTTAAAATTCGTTTTAGTCCAAACTCCAAAGTCGAGTTAGTCAATTATGGCTTTGCTTCAAATCTTTTTTAATGTTGTCATTGGAATTGAAACAGGCATGGTTCATGGACAACACCGAGGAAGACAAAAGACTCCCTCATCGTCCCAACCCCAACGAACTTGTTCCGCTCGACCAGTTGGCAGGTTCCCTCTCTCTCTCTCTCTCTATATATATATGTGTATGTGTGTGTGTGTATATATATAAATGTGTGTATGTATATTCAATTACGGGGAGTATACTGAAAATTTCATTAGATTTCATCTCAATAACTGAGACATTTCGCATATTATTGGGTGGTTAAATCATAGAATTTAGAATTTCAGGAGGGGCTAACTGCAAATTACGTTAAACATCACGTATAAATGTTTTTTTTCTTTTTTTTTAAATCCAGGTGGGGCTAGCGATGAAAACGTAACCATTGAAACGTATATATGTATGTATATTTACATCATATTTTTTTTGGTGGTATTTTGCAGAATTGGGAGTGCTGTACTGGCATCTGAACCCAAAAGATTATGAGAACGATGAAGAGCTTCGCAGCATTAGAGAAGCCAGGGGTTACAATTACATGGTAATGACTAATTCCATGGTTTGTTTCAATTGAACAGACTGCATGTAAATTGGTAATTTTATTTGTGGATAACTGATGGAAGTGCCCCTGGATTTTATTCAGGACTTGGGTTTTTGAAAGTTGACATTTTGCTTTAAAGTAGAGATTTTTCTTAGGAATTAGAAGTTCTAATTTCTAACTATCGAGGGCAATAAAATCACAAAGAATGAGTAAATAAACACACACAAGCTATAGTGGTTCACCCAAAAATATGGGACTTATGTCCGCATTCATCCGTTGCAGTAATTAATAATTCACTGCGATAAGAAAAGAAAATTACAAGAGAAAATGTGTTTTTCCTCTCTAATTTCTCTTTTAAACCCTAAAAACGGCGCAAATTAAACTAAGGCGACCCAAATTACACGTGTGAAGATCTCAAATTACCCTTAAAAAATTGATCCACATGTGCATCAAGACAATAATTAGGCTCGATGACTATTAACTATCTTGATAATTGAAATGGATTTGCAAGAGTATGTTTAATTAATCAAATGAAGTGGGCAACTAAAATGGTGTTTCTTCAAATTAAAGGGACTAATTACTATAGGATTTTGAATTCTAAAACAAAAGTGAGAATATGGAAAATATGTGGGTGTTGTCGTAAGTTACAATATCTCTGGTTTGGTGTTTCTTTCATTGTTGGATTTGCTTAATATATACTCAGAGAAGTTGGTTGTTCTACGTTGATATGCAAAAGTAAATCTACAAGACTATATTCAAGTAACTAACGACTTGAAAAACTAGATTGATTAATATTTTAAGTAAAGGGACTAATCATAAGAGTTTTAATATAAGAAAAAATTGGGGAAATGAAAATATGTGATTTGTCTTGCAAAGTACTACTCTCGTTTTTGGTTTTCTTTCTTCGTAGGATCTGCTTGACATATGCCCAGAAAAGTTGGACAACTACAACGAGAAGCTGAAAAACTTCTATACAGAACATATACATGCCGATGAAGAAATTCGCTATTGCTTGGAAGGAAGTGGTTACTTTGATGTCAGAAACAAGGATGACTGTTGGATTCGAATTTGGATTAAGGCCGGTGATCTTATAATTTTACCAGGAGGGATTTACCACAGGTTCACCTTAGACACCAGCAACTACATCAAGGTAAAGTGCCTTTTGATCCGGAGAAATAGGCTTAGAGCCCGTATTTGATAGCTTTCATTTTTGCTTTTAAGCAGTAGAAGATGAGAAACAAAGGTTATAGTTTTCACTTGCGGTGGATTCATGTTTTTTAAGGAGGTTAATAAGGAAAGTAGTATTCAATTTTATTCATAAATATAAAAATGCTAGAATTGAATCTGTAGAGTTAATATAACTGTTGTATAATTTTAAAATCTTCTTAAAAGAGCTTTTTTTGAGAAGTTACATTTTGTGACCTTGACTAGAAACTCTTTTAGAAGGTCATCCAAGCACTGACGTAAATAACTTTTGGATGCATAGCCATATGTTACTTCTTGAGTATTGTAGTAATATACACTTATTGAGTGCTTGTTTGGTAAAGGGATTTAAACCCTTGTTTCAATGGTTTTGTTACATTGTTTTTTTCTCAAAAAAATTTGAATTTTGGTTCAAACCATCTAGTTAGAGCCTTCTCCCTTCGCCTTCTCCCTTTGCCTTCTCCCTTTCTGCCCTCCTTAGACATCCTTGTCTAATCCACAAAACACGACAACTTTCCCCATTGCTTCACCGTTGATCAAGAAGGAAAATCGAGCCGACTCCACGCAATCCATAACCTTATTAATCCAGGTCATCGAAAAGCCCAACTTTCCTCTTATACCATCGAGTTTGAACCTGTGAACCAAACAGGTAGTGATTGCTCTTCATGTGTTGGGTTATATGCAGTTGATGAGGCTGTTTATAGGAGAGCCTGTGTGGACAGCGTATAACAGGCCACAGGATGATCATCCAGCTAGGAAGGACTACATCAAGAGCTTGACTGAGAAAGCGGGATTTCCATTGGAAGCTCATTGAGGCTCTTTCTTGACTGGTACTAAATGAGTCTATATGTATATGTTGTGTACTTGTAATTGATCAATGTATTAGAAGTTTAAGAGCTGATTTGCCATGTGTACTATATCCATTTATATGTATTTCTCTCTCTATTAATACAATAAAAGCGTATTGATATGACTATTATGAGCCTCTTTTATTTTGCTAGGAACTTTTGTTTCACAGATTTTGATTGAGATGAGCAAATTAAATGACAAATGGTTAGATATTTTTGTGGAAAATAAATGGTGCAATCTGAGTGTTTCAAGTGCTATTTGGAAATTCTCTTCAAGATGCCTTTTGTGTTTGCATATACGGTATGTGATGTTACAGAAGTTATTAAAGTTTTCTCTGCATTTGGTCTTACAAATTGTCAATGAGCGTGTTAGAACCCCAGTGTTTTGCGGCGACACAGGAAATATGAGAGCCCATTGGTTTGATTCTTCTACATTACTTTCCCTTCTATCATTTTAGGTTCCTTTGAAGTTGTGAGATATTTTTATTTTTGTCTATTTTCCTAGGGTTGTTTGGTTGGGAGATTCGTACCCCGATTCGAATCATGATTCATGGTTCGCTACAGTATTTTCTCTAAAAAAAAATACACGTAAATCGAAAATAGTTCTAATATCATGATTCTAATCCATGAACCAAACGTCTCCAGAGTACTGCTATTCAATATTTGCGTTAGTCTAACAAATAGTCTCAGAACTTTGTCCCCAATCTTAGTTACGTTTGATCTAATTTTTCTATCAGTTGGATGTTGACAAGACGATGGAATGCTATTCAATATTAGATGTTAATAATATTAGAGCATCTCTAATGCAATGTTATAATTGATGTACTAATTATAAATTTAATATTTGAGTGTAAAAAACTCTCTAATGCAATGCTATTTATTGTGTTGAATTTGCTATATAATACACTTTTTAGGCAAATTTATTACTAAGTATAACATACGGTGAATTTGACATTTGATTATTATTGGTTGATATTTTTACATTTTCATATAATTATTGCAACTTTTTATTTTCAAATTATTTTAAATTGAAAAGTTTACTTTTAAAACTTTTGGAGCTTAATGATTATGTGAAAAAGTAGATGTAGCATTTGTCAAGCGTTATACATTGGAACATAAATAAAAATAACACATATTATCATATTTTTTTTATGTCACCCTTATAATTAGTATTAACATTAACATTGGAAATGATTTTAGCATCATTTTATTGTCCTCTTAGTCTAGTGGCATTCAGAGATTTGGGTGGGTTGGGATTTGAGTAGGAGGTTGCGGGTTCAATCCTATTTTGTATTAAAAAAAACCACATAATTGATAGAATGGCTAAACGAGGTTATTTAGTTGGGAGATTCATATCTCGATTCTAATCTATGAACCCAACGTCTCCTGAAACAGATTGAAGTATGTGACGTTTTAAAAGTTAAGGGCCAAGACAACCCTTGAATTTATTACCAACTGTAATGCATCATTGAAGGTGAAATAAAATTATTATTTTTAATAGTGTAAAATAAGTAAGACCCTAATTTCTTTGTTTCCACGTGCGATATTTCATCAGTGAAAGTCTTTTTCAAATTGTTGGAGTATTTTATAAGCCACAAAATAATATCCTCATAATTGTGTGTCCCATGGTATTTTGCGGGTCTAGAAAACGGCATGGAATTGACTATAGAGGCTGACCAATTGAAATTCATAACTTAGACATGCATCAAATTCTATCTCCAAGCAACCAACCAAACTAACTCTTTCATGGTTTCATACTTTCATTGTTATGTTTTTAATATCACCCATTCATATTTGAACACAAAAAATTAATGCAATAAAAAAAAAAACACACAGAAAATAAAAAAAATCTACGTTAAACGTGTCAATTTGCGCATCTATTAAGGTAACCATTTGATTAAGTTTTAGCAGTTTAATTTATTTTTAGAAATTTTAAGTCTCTCTAAAAATAAATTATTAATAATTTTTTACTTTTTAACTGTTAAATTTATATTAAAATCTGTATGTTTTATACACTTTTTTAATCTATAAGATGAACTATTAGAGAAACTCTTTTACTTTTATACATGTATTATCATTGACATTAACATTCTTAAATTAGACTTTAGAGTTTAAAATTCTTTTGGCTAATGGCCGTTGAAATGTAATTAGACGGCTAATAAAAGTTACTCCGCCCATTGAATTTCTTCAGCTAAAAAATATCAGAATGTTGTAAAACTCTTTGACTTTCAATATATCATTCCAAGTCGATTTTCTCTTTCTCCTTAGAAAAGAGGAAGGAAAGATATAGTAAAATATTTAAGTCAATGAAGTAAAATAGTTTTTTTTTATGTTATTTGGTAGAAGAAAAAGAAAAGTAAAATGAAAATATTAAATTTAATGCATTTTACAATAATATTCTAATATAAATAAAAATATAATGAATGGTAAAAGTTAAAATTGTTGGGCCTGTTTGGTTTCGTTTTTGTTTCTGTTTTTCTCGTTTTTCGAGGTTAAAAAATGAAAATGGGTAAACAAAATGCCTTTGGTGCAAAATTTTCTAAAAATTGAAAACAAAAATGTTTTTGTCTTTTTCTGAAAATCTGAAAACGAATTAAGATCGTTTTCTCCGTTTTCGTTTTTGTTTCCTTCTTCTCCCATATGCATCTTTCGAAGCATTTCTCTCCTCACTCACTCACTCTCTCTCTCTCTCTCTCTCTCTCTCTCTCTCTCTAATGAGCCTCTGCCAGCGACCATCCCCACCGTCGCGTCTGGGCCCGATGGCGGCGGTGGGAGACCCAGAGTCGGAGCCGTACAACCAATGCTGAACTTTCGGGCGGCGGGCATGCCCGATGTCCGAAAATTTTCGGGCACTTCGGGCAGGCCACTCTCGCTGCCCGACCACGGTTTCCTTCGGGCACGGGCTCGGGTAGCCCGAAAATATTAATCCCCCCGACAACCCGCCGCCGTGGAGAAGCCGTCCCCCGCCGTTCGCCGGATTTGTTTTGAATTTTCCGGCAATACCCGAAGCTGCCCGAATTTGTGCCCGAACTGCCTGAATTTCTGTGACCGTTGCCCGAATTTTTGTGACCGTTGCCCGATGCCCGAAAAATGCCCGATTTTTTTTTTACCGTTAGCTCGAAAAAAATGCCCGAATTTTGAACAAACGGGTCTTTTTGCCCGAACCCGAATTTTGCCCGAATTTTTGAACCAAATGGTCAGATTTTGTACCGTTGCCCGACCTGCCCGATTTTTGCCCGAACTGCCTGAAAATTTGTAGCCGTTGGACCCGAATTTTTGGGGGAAAAATTTTTTTTTTCAACCCAAAAATTTTCCTATAAATACCCCCTAACCAATTTCCTCACCCCAAAACTCTCATTCTCTCTCAATTTCTCTTAATCTCTCTCAATTTCTCTTAATCTCTCTCAAATCTCTCTTAATCTCGCTTAAATCTCTTTCGAATCTCGATATCTCTTAAGCTCTCTCAAAGCGCTCTCAATCTCTCTTATTTTTCATAATGGCTTCTTCTGGTTATGGTGGTGATATTTCCATTGATGCCCAATTCAACATCGAAGAAGGGCAATTTCTTAATGTTTTTCAAACGCAGGAATCACAAACTATGAAAAGAGTTGCTGATGAAACTGCAAATCCGACCCCTGGTGGACGTACTAGAGGTCGGGGACGCAATGGTGGTGGCACAAGTGGCCGTGGAGGAGAGGCAAGCGGTAGTGCTAGTGCAAGTGTTGCAAGTTCTAAGAAGAAATGCATGCGCACCTCAGCAGTTTGGGAGCACTTCAACACATTCGAGGACGTCGACAATAACGGTAACATTAAATACGTAGCTCAATGTAAATATTGTGGTGAGAAATTACAAGGTAACACTATTCACGGCACTACACACTTAAGAAGGCACTCTGAAAAGTGTCTTCAAAAGCAAGGAAGCGGAGCTGATCTTCGCCAAACGCAATTATTGTTTGACCGCCAAACCGGCGGTCTAAGCACGTGGAAATACGATCTGCAAGTTGATCGTATGAAAATGGCACGATTAATAGCCACATTAGATCAACCACTAAATTTTCCTGAACAAAGAAATTGGCAACGTTATATTAAAATTGTACATAATCCTAATGCACAATTTTTTTCTAGAACTACTCTTAGGAAAGATGCATTAAAATTATATAAACAAGAAAATGAAGCATTAATCAACCTTCTACACTCTACTAGTGATTATGTTGCGTTAACGGCGGATATTTGGTCCACCGTTGTCAACAATGATTATTTAGCTGTAACTGGACATTATTATAAAGGTTTTGATTTGGATAAGAGAATCTTAGGTTTCAAATGTGTTATAGGATCACATACTGCCAATTTAATATATAACCCAATTTTATCTGTTATTGATGAATATAGTTTAAGAGATAGAATAATGGCCATAACATTAGATAATGCAACTGCGAATACTAAAGCAATAAAACTTTTTAAAAATGATTTAAGTTTATTTAGTAATAATGATATTTTCCACCAACGTTGTGCATGTCATATAATTAATTTAATAGTAAAGTCCGGTTTAAAATCAATGTCAGGTCATATTAAAAGAATTAGAGATAACATTGCTTGAATTCAAGGTAGTAATCAAAGAATACAAGATTGGTTTAGATTTCTACAAGCATGTAATCAAAATCCTAGAGCATTAGCCTTAGATATGCCCATAAGATAGAACTCCACTTA